>NC_045556.1:30841545-31116545 GCF_009769535.1 Thamnophis elegans
CCTCCTCCTCCTCCTCTTCTCCCAAAGGCGCTTCCTCAAAAGGCAACTGGATGTTCTTGTTTTGTTTTTTCTTTGAAAAACGTTTTGCTTCTCATCCAAGCAGGTTCTTCAGTTCTGAAGAACTGCAGCAGAACCAAAGAAGCTCCCTGGGTGAGAAGCGAAAGGCATTCAAGAAAAAACAAAACCAGAAAAGTCCAGTTGCCTTTTGAAAAAGCGCCTTTGGGACAACCATGACCTGGATGACGGAGAAGCTCCATAAGCATCTACAAGGCTTCCGCTTGTCTATGTGTGTTAGATTGACTTTTTGATAAAAGCAAAAGCTCCCCCTGCTGTTAGTCTGAATGAACTGCATGCTGCTGAGCTCTAAAACTGGAATTGTATCTATGATGCAAGAGATCATCACTGTTTGCATCTTCTATTACGGTTGGGGTTACTATTGTTGTACACGAAGCATCTTGAGAAAGTGGAGCATGAGAAGAGCAGCTCTGGAGAAAAATATTTAGCATTTTTATCCTGCTGTTTTTATGTTCATCCTATCCATCCTAGGGCAGGCTAAGTGTCTGATTGCATGGATGGCTAGATAGACAGATGCATGCATGGATGGATGGTTAGATGGATTAATGCATGTATGTATGTATATATGTATGGATAGATGGATGGATGCATGGATGCATGGATGGATGGGTAGATGAATGGATGGATGCATGGATTGATAGATGGATTAATGCATGGATTGATGGGTGGATGGATGTATAGATGAATGAAGGGATGCATGGGTGGATGGATGGGTGGGTGGGTGGATGATAGAAGGATGGATGGGTGGATGGATAGATGGGTGGATGGATGAATGGATGGATGGGTGGATGGATAGATGGGTGGATGGATGCATGCATGGATGGATGGGTGGGTGGATGGATGAGTGGATGGATGGATGCATGCATGCATACATGGATGGATGGATGGATGGGTGACTGGATAGATGGATGGATGATGGCTTTGCAATGGATTTTCTATGTTTTTTCCTCTTTTGGGGCGGTTGGGTCTTCCTATCTCCATTCCCCCATCTGGTCCAAGGGCATAACCATCAGCTTTCCTCTCCAATCAGATTCAAGATGGCCAGTGGCACCAGACTCTCTTTACCTTTCGGACGTACGATATCCAGCGGCTGCCCATTGTAGACATTTCTAACCTTCCGCCGAGCAAACCGGGGAAGGAATATTTCCTGGAGGTTGGGCCAGTGTGTTTCCTCTAGAAGTCAACATCCTTGGTGCTTCACCCTTTGGCTTCTTTCCAGAAGAGAGGCGGCGTCTTCAGCCGGGGGGGACTCTTGCCCACTTGGGCATCTGTAAACCCCGAGATTTGGGACTTCAGCACTGGGACCTCGTCAAATGAGAAGACTTTGCAGATCCATCCATTTCTCCATCTCAGCGCGGGGAGAAAAAGTTCAAAAAGAACCCCGGTGGACCTGAAGGAACTTCAGAGATGGCCAGTTGAAGTAGACATTCTCCACCCATTCTCAGCCAAAGGAGAGAGAGAGAGAAAGTTGCTTGCAAAAAACCCAAAATCTTCCGTGCAGTTTTTGGGTCGCCAAGCATAATATTCCGGAATCCAGGTCCCTTTTAAAAAAAAAAAAAAATCAAGCAGAGTTTTGCTGGACAAGACAAAGGAAGCAACTTGGAAAACCAACGTTGCCATCTTATGACGATAAGATTATTATTTTTTAAATCTGCTCACTGTTCTGGAACAGGAAGGATTTTGATGTGCAATATTAAACAGAGAGATGAGAAAGAGAAGAGAGAGAGAAATATATAGATATATATATATTATTTAAGGCAAAAAAGAAAAAAAACCTAAAGAAAAGCCAGGGAGATTCTTCTTCCTTTTGGAAATGAAAAAATCATCCCCTTCGACGCAGGGTGGTAAGGGGAGATATCCCCACCCACCCACCCACCGCAACCAAGTGGAAAGGGGTGAACAAACTTTGGTGCTACATTGTAGAAAGAGAAAACAAAAGAGAGGAAAAAAGAAAGAGAGAGAGAAAGAGAGGGACAGGCCTTTTCAATTTGATTCTACCTCTCACTGTGAAAATACTTGGTGCTCTTTTATTTTTTAAAGAAGTTGTAAATATATATATATATATATATATATATATGTATATGTATATGTATATGTATATGTATATGTATATGTATATATATACACCTATATAAATAAATATATATATATACCTGTATGTGTGTGCCAAGTTTAAGTAACAGAGGCTATAAAATTCAAAAAAAAAATGTGTGTGTTTTGGAGAATGTATGTGTTAGTTCACAGGGACGTGGTGGCTCAGTGGCTAAGGCGCTGAGCTTGTCGATCAGAAAGATCGGCAGTTTGGCGGTTCGAATCCTGAGCTCCGCGTGACAGAGTGACCTCCCATAACTTGTCCCAGCTTCTGCCAACCTAGCAGTTCGAAAGCAGGTAATAAATGCAAGTAGAAAAATAGGAACCACCTTTGGTGGGAAGGGAACAGCGTTCCGTGCATCTTCGGGAGTTGAGTCATGCCGGCCACATGACCACGGAGACGTCTTCGGACAGCGCTGGCTCTTCGGCTTTGAAACGGAGATGAGCACCGCCCCCCTAGAGGCGGGAACGACTAGCGCATATGTGCGAGGGGAACCTTGACCTTATGTGCTAGTCCAGCTTTTTAGTCCGGGCTGCAAGGAGATCCCGATGGGAGAAAGTTATTTTCCAAAGTAAACCGACGTGTCGTAGCTTTTCTATAAATAAGGGAGTCGGTTTTAGCATCAGCTTTGGGGTTTCTCCGTAGGATATAAGAAGAACCAGATCAAGAAGAAGAGAGGTATATTGGAATCGTCCGCGTTCATTTTGTCTTGGACCTTTTTTTTTTGTCTTGTTTGTGGTTGTCATCATTCTTGTTGCTGTTTCTCTGTTTTGGTGTGTTGCGTTCTGTAGAAAACTTCGTATCTGTAAATTTGGAACTGAAAAGGAAAAAAAAAAGGCAAAAGAAAACAGGAGATTTAATCGTATGGTAACTTGTTTCTTTCTTTCTATATAAAGAATGTCCTAATGATGGAAGAAAGGCCACTCTGTCCGTTGCTGACTTTTCCTGGTGTTTTGTCTTTGTAAGAAAAGAGAAATAAACGAGAGGTGTGGGGGGGGTTGGGGTTGGAAAGGGGGTGGGGGGGAATCCCGTTTCTGTTTCACTGAGCAAAAATGTAAAGTGAACTTTATCCTTCCTTCCTTCCAAGGCTCCCTCTTTTTTTTTTTTTAAAGGATTTTCTGTGTCAAATCCAAATCTTGCCGTTGAGTGAATTCCGAAGGTGCTTTTTCAGGAGGCAAATGGACTTCGTTTTTTCTTCTGAAGACGTTTTTTCTTCTCACCCAAGAAACTCCTTCAACTCTGACTGGATGATGGTGGGGAATGGAAGGATTGATGCTCCTTGCAGACAGCTGGTCCTTTGCATCCTTTTAGAGGGTCGTTGAGGCCACTTGGAGCCTTATCTGTGTCCTCAGGGTCACCTGAGTGGTGCAAATGGTTCCTGGAGTCTGCAATTTTTCCCTCTGGAAATCCATTCCAAGGGTGTCTGTTCTGACCCCCCTCGTCCTACACCAAAGCACGCCATGAGAAAGATACTTAGGGACTGGATGGGGGTTAACAAGCTTGTTCTCAATCCAGATAAGACCGAGTGGCTGCTGTGCTTCCCTCCTATTAATTGGCCAAGTGTTCCATCTCTCAGGCTGGGGGGTCAAACAGTACGCCCCTCAGACAGGGTTCGCAACTTGGAAGTCCTCCTGGACCCACAGCTGTCTTTTGAACACCATTTGTCAGCTGTGACCAGGGGGGCATTTGCCCAGGCTCGCCTGGTGCACCAGTTACATCCCTACCTGAACCGGGAGGCTCTCACAACAGTCACTCGCGCCCTTGTGACCTCTAGACTGGATTACTGCAACGTGCTCTACATGGGGCTGCCCTTGAAGAGTATTCGGCGACTTCAGCTTGTCCAGAATGCAGCCGCGCGAGCGATCGTGGGTGCACCTCGGTTCACCCACGTAACACCTATCCTCCGCGAGCTGCACTGGCTGCCTATTGGTCTCCGGATACGCTTCAAGGCGCTAGTCGTCACTTATAAAGCCCTTCATGGTATTGGATCTGGGTACTTGAGAGACCGCCTACTGCCAATTACCTCCACTAGACCAATTAGATCCCCCAGACTAGGCCTCCTCCGAATTCCATCAGCCAGCCAGTGTCGACTGGCGACTACCCGGAGGAGAGCCTTCTCTGTGGCTGCTCCGACCCTCTGGAACGAACTCCCCGTGGAGATTCGTACCCTCACCACCCTCCAGGCCTTCCGCATAGCCCTTAAAACCTGGCTGTTCCGACAGGCCTGGGGCTAAAGACTCACTGCCCCACTTCGAATGGTATGATTGTTGTGTTTTTAACTATGTATGGCTTTTTATGTTTTTTTTGTAATTCTGTTTGTTTTTCCCCTCCCTTTGAGTTGTGAGCCGCCCTGAGTCCCTTTAGGGAAAAGGGCGGCATACAAATAAATTAAAACTAAACTAAACTAAACTAAACTTCAAGGATTTATTAACACATAGACAAGACCTTGGCAGCAATCCAGCACAGTCCAGGCCTTGGCAGCAATCCAGCACAGACTAACCTTGGCAGTAATCCAGCCTGCCAAGCTAGCCACGAGAGTTCTCCCGCTCTAGTGAATACGTTGACTCCTGCAAAGGGCGTGTGCACAATCATTCCTTTTATAGTCTTGAGAGGAGCCTAATTACCACCAGCTGAGTGCAATTATCTCCTGTAACTGCGTAACTGTTCCTTAGACCTATTAGCTCTCCGTTGCCAGGCATCCAGGACGAACTCCCTTGTCTCCTCTCCACTGCTCCAATGCATGATGTCATGCATTGGCTCCTCCCCACTGGTCCAAGGCTCAGGCGCCTTCTGGTGGCCAATCAGCCTCTCTGGCCCTGCTCGGAGTTGGAACCCTGTCCAGGGTCCTCCACATCCTCCAGAGCCGACTCATAGGGCCCCTCGCTGTCAGAGTCTGGTGGCAGCTCCAACGGCTTCTGCTGGTCCACAACAGGTGTCCATCCCAAATTGTATAGCTAAACGTCTGTAGAGATTCTGAGTCATCCAGGTCAGTTGCAGACTATAGGAACCAGGAGCACTACTCAGGGGACTGTGAGATAAACCTCCAAGTGGCCTCAACGATCTTCTAAAAGGATGCAAATGACCAGCTGTCTGCAAGGAGTATAAATCCTTCCATTCTCCAACCACTCAGAGCTGAAGAAGCTTCTTGGATGAGAAGCGAAACATCTTCAAAATTATAGTAAAAAGTCCTGTTGCCTCTTGGAAAAAAGCACCTTTAGGACAACCATGTCCTGGATGGCTCAGAATCCCCATAGACAAACTGAGTGGATCCAGCATAAATATCCTTTCTCCAGTCTGGTGCACACCGTATAGGATTTCGGAATAGGAATCCAGCTTCTGGCATCCCCTGTAGAGTTTTTATTTGTTTATAGCCACAACACTTAGACTTATATATCACCTCATAGTGCTTGATAGCCCTCTCTAAGTGGTTTACAGAGTCAGCTTCTTTCCCCCAACAATCTGGGTCCTCAATTTACCCACCTCGGAAGGACGGAAGGCTGAATTGAGCTTGCACCTCGTGAGATTCGAACTGCCAAATTGCAAGCAGCTGGCAGTCAGCAGTGCATCTTAACTACTGCACCACCGTGGATAGAGAAAGATGATAGATAGATAGATAGATAGATAGATAGATAGATAGATAGATAGATAGATAGATAGATAGATAGATAGATGATAGAAAGATAGATGAGAAAGAAGATAGATGAGAGAGAGAGATACGCAGATAGATAGATAGATAGATAGATAGATAGATAGATGATAGATAGATAGATGATAGAAAGATAGATGAGAAAGAAGATAGATGAGAGAGAGAGATACGCAGATAGATAGATAGATAGATAGATAGATAGATAGATAGATAGATAGATAGATAGATATAGATGAGAGAGAAGATAGATGAGAGAAGATAGATAGATAGATAGATAGATAGATAGATAGATAGATAGATAGATAGATAGATAGATAGATAGATATAGATGATAGATAGATGAGAAAGAAGATAGATGAGAGAGTAGATAGATAGATAGATGAGAGAGACGATAGATGAGAGAGAAGATAGATAGATAGATAGATAGATAGATAGATAGATAGATAGATAGATAGATAGATGATAGATAGATAGATGATTGATAGATGAGAAAGAAGACAGATGAAAGAGAAGATAGGTAGATAGATAGATGATTGATAGATAGATGAGAAAGAAGATAGATGAGAGAGAAGATAGATAGATAGATAGATAGATAGATAGATAGATAGATAGAAGATAGATGAGAGAGTAGATAGACATAGATAGATGATAGATGAGAGAGAAGACAGATGAGAGAGAAGATAGATAGATAGATAGATAGATAGATAGATAGATAGATAGATAGATAGATAGAGACTTAGACTGATAGCAATAGCCCTTAGACATATACTGCTTCAAAGTGCTTTAAAGTCCTCTCTAAGCAGTTTACAGAGTCTGTAAACCGCTTTACATGATCTGCCTAATGACCGGATGAATGGCTGTGGCTAGGTGGTCATATGATGATGGGCGTGGCCAACTTAATGTCACTCACATCAAGGGGCACCTCGCCAGCCTCTACTCGCCCCTCCCCTCCCAGCCCCTCCTCACCTGCCTGGTCTCCTTAGGGCCCCAACAGGGAGCCGTTGCTGGAGCTGAGCAGCCCCCAGGAGAAAGAGTTGGCAAAACAGCTCAGTTCAAATTGGATCTGGCCGAGAAGGAGGCTCAGCGGAAGCACCTCACTGAGGACTAGGAGCATAGGCTTCCCAAGCAGAGGGAAGACTTACAGGAGTGCCTGCACCTGGAGGCTCAGCAGGCTGAGATGGTCGGCCAGTTCCAGGGCATGATGCCATCCCACTGGAACGAGGCCCTCCGGCTCTTCGCCAACAGTGGCTCTTCCCTCCAGCCTTCGCTCAAAGCCCCCCCACCAGGAGGCTGAAGGAGACCCCAAGTTGGAATTTCTGCCCCCACAAAAAGATCCCAAAGGGGGAGACTCTGCAGCAACACAAACGTTCATTGCACGTATCCGTCCCAGGGGCCGTAGTTTGAGGACCCCCGATTTAGTGCATTATAAAAAAATGCAAATCATTTTTCTGCAGCCCACCAAAATTTTCTCGCGGACCCCCAGTTGGTAACCGCTGGTCTAGGACCTTTTGCGAAACAGGCTCCCTGCTCAATCAAGATAATCAGAAGGGACCTGTTTCGAGATTGCCAGGTTGGAGAAATGTAGAGATGATGCTGTAGAAATGCTTCTGCACAATGTCAAATCTTCCTTCCCTTCCTTCTCCAGCATCATCCACACCTTCCTTCTGTAACCAGACAGTGGGACTCTAAAACCCCCTGCCCGTCCTGGTCTCCTTGGGTTCTTGCAAAGTGAGACAATGGGAAGGGAGGGGACAAATTCTCCAGAGGGGGAGGGGGAGGCATGGCGACAGCTGACACCCATGGGCAAACACCCAAATGCTCACCCAGGGGATTCTTTGCAAGTTCATGCCAAGATGTGACACAGCTCCGTTCCCGTGGCCAAGGCCAACACAATGGGTGGGCAGTGAAGGGGGGAATTAGTGAAGGGGGGGCTGGATTAGGATTTGAGCCGCTTCTGGGGAAACGAGGCTGTCCAGCTGGTGCTGAAAAGGCGAGCTTGAATTTGCATTAAGCGTTTATGCCCCACTGTGGGGAATGACCAGATCACCCATCCTCAGAATAACAGAGTTAGAAGGGACCTTGGAGGTCTTCTAGTCCAACCCCGTGCTTAGGCAGGAAACCCTACACCACTTCAGACAAATGGCTATCCAACATCTTCTTAAAGACTTCCAGTGTTGGGGCATTCACAACTTCTGGAGGGAAGTCTTTCCGCTGATTAATTGTTCTCACTGTCAAGAATTTTCTCCTTAGTTCTAAGTTGCTTCTCTCCTTGATTAGTTTCCACCCATTGCTTCTTGTCCTGCCCTCAGGTGCTTTGGAGAATAAATCAGAATAATAGAGTTGGTTCTTGACTTACGACCACAATTGAGCCCAACAACCTGGTTGCTAAGTGAGACATCTGTTCAGTGAATTTTGCCCCGCTTTTTAACGATCTCTCTTGCCACGGATGTTAAACGAATCACTGCAGTTGTTAAGTTACTAACACGGCGGCGAAAGCCCCCACGGACTTTGCTCATCAGATGGTCGCAAAGGGGAATCGCGTGGCCCTGAGACACCACGACCGTCGTAAACAGTGGCGGGTTTCAAAAAATTTTAGAACCTCTTCTGTAGGTGTGGCCTGCTTTGTGGGAGTGGCTTGCCGGCCATGTGACCAGGTGGGAGTGGTTTGCTGGCCATGTGATCAGATGGGAGTGGCTTGCCAGCCATGTGATCAAGTGGGAGTGGCTTGGCAGCCATGTGACTAAGTGAGCGTGGTCAACTTGTAAAATGTGGTGAAACTCACTTAACAACGCTCTTGCTTAGCAACCAAAATGTTGGCTCAGAAACTCTGACATTTGAAGCACTCATGTCTTAAAGCTGTCATGTTACAAGAGCCTTGCACCCCTAACCCTTTAGAAAAAAAACAACCCCAGGGGTGTTCAAACTTGACAGCTTTAAGACTTGTGGACTTCAACTCCCAGAATTCCTCCTCCAGTCATGTTGGCTCAGGAACTCTGGCATTGAAGTGTGCAAGTCTTAAAGCTGTCAAGTTACAAGAGCCTTGCACCCCTCACCCTTTAGAAAACAAAAACCCCAGGGGTGTTCAAAGTTGACAGCTTTAAGACTTGTGGACTTCAACACCCAGAATTCCTCCTCTTGCACTTCATCTTGATGATGTATGGACGGGCAGGGGGAGGGAGCTGGAACCGGTTCTAAACGGCACTGTAGATTTCTGGAACCTCTTCTATAGAAGAGGTTAGAACTGGCAGGAACTCACCCCTGATCGTAAATGTGTCTGTTGCCAAGCCTCTGAATTTGGATCACACGGTCAGAGGAATACTGTAACGCTCATAAGTGTAAGAAATAATCACAAGTCACTTTTTTCCCCAGTGCTGTTGTAACTTTCAATGGTCACTAAACAGTCACTAACTGTTGTAAGTCGAGGACTACCCGTATTGTAATTTACTTGTGTAGAAAGTCTACAATACTTTCTTATCTAACAAAATCATCCCAAAGGTTATCTTTGATCCGTCCAGAACTGCAATGGTCATTAAGTGTGAAAAATGGTTGTTAAGTCATTCCCCCCCTCCCCCAATGTTATCGTAACTCTGAACGGTCCCGGAAGGACCAGTTGTAAGACCAGGACTATCTATAAGAAGAATGCAGAATGAGAAAGACTGGTATTTGGTAAAGATTCTTGTTCTGTAGAGATTTAGAACAAGAGAGAAAGAATAACAGTAGTAACTGGGGGAGGGATCTTGGAGTCCTAGTGGACAACCATTTAAATAGGAGCCAGCCGTGTGCAGCAGCTGCCAAAAAAGCCAACACAGTTCTAGGCTGCATCAACAGAGGGAGAGAATCAAGATCACATGAAGGGTTAATGCCACTTTATAAGGCTTTGATAAGGCCACACTTGGAATACTGCATTCAGTTTTGGTCGCCATGATGTAAAAAAGATGTTGAGACAGTTTAGAAAGAGTGCAGAGAAGAACAACAAAGAGGATTAGGGGACTGGAGGCTAAAACATATGAAGAACGGTTGCAGGAACTGGATATGTCTAGTTTAATGAAAAGAAGGACTAGAGGAGACATGATAGCAGTGTTCTGATAACTCAGGGGTTGCCACAAAGAAGAGGGAATCAAGCTATTCTCCAAAGCATCTGAGGGTAGGGCAAAAAGCAATGGGTGGAAACTAATCAAGGAGAGAAGCAACTTAGAACTAAGGAGAAATATCCTGACAGCTATAACAATTAACCAGTGGAACAGCTTCCCTCCAGAAGTTGTGAATGCTCCAACACTGGAAGTTTTTAAGAAAATGTTGGATAACCATTTGCTGAAGTGGTGTAGGGTTTCCTGCCTAAGCAGAAGAGTGGACTAGAAAACCTCCAAGGTCGCTTCCAGCTCATTCTGTTCTGTTCTGTTCTGTTCTGTTCTGTTCTGTTCTATTCTATTCTATTCTACTCTACTCTACTCTACTCTATTCTACTCTACTTCTATTGTACTCTACCCTATTCCTACCCTACCCTAACTCTGCTCTCTCTATCCTGTTCCTGTTCCTGTTCTATTCTGTTCTATTCTGCTCTATTCTGTTCTATTCTATTCTATTCTATTCTATTCTATTATTTAAGAACGAGTGAGCCCCTTGGTGGTCTTTCAGAGAGCAACCTATTTCTTTGACCCCTTGAACTAGATGGAAGTTCAGTCTCTCTTCACTGGCGGAGACGAAGATAGAAGTGGGGCCAAGGATCGGGCTGAATGAGACCCGAAGGACTTTGGTTGCCAAACAGTAAATCAGCAGCTATATAGGAGACTCCTGAAAAACCAGAGGGGAGTTGATAAATGGGTATTTCTGGAAAGAAAGGAGCTTTTGATTTAGCGGCACGGAAGCACAAAGGAAGAACAGGGAACAAGCCAAATTGCTTGCAAGAGAATTCGAGGAAAGGTTTATTTCTTGCAGTTTTCCCCCCCTCCGTTGATTTTCCTCCCCACGTCTTAATTTTTTTTTTAATGTGTGGCCGGTAGCTCTCACCAGGGGGCAATAAAAGCCTGAGTTAAAAACTCAGCCGTATATATTATGCATTTATATTTGTCATTCCCGCAAGGCATTTCTCCAGCTGCTGCTTTTCTTAGCTTTGTGTGTTGCTGGTATTTTTTTCCCCCCCCGTTCTTCAATGTGTATTTCAAGCTGAAATCCTGTTCATTTAGGAGTAAGGCCCTTTAATCCATCTCAGAGGGTCTTACCTATGAGTAGATGTATTTTCTGTCATCGTTTCCAAAGTACTGGATTGTATGAATGCACCTCTGGCATCTGACGTTAGTTGTAAGAGTTGGTCAAGTTAGATTTTTTGAATAGACTCGATCTGGGATAGAAATAGAAATAGAAGAGAGAAAATAGAAGAGAAAATAGAAGAGAAGAGAGAAAATAGAAGAGAAATAGAAATAAAAAAGAAGAAAATAGAAGAGAAGAGAGAAAAGAGAAGAGAAGAGAAAATAGAAGAGAAATAGAAGAGAAGAGAGGAAATAGAAATAGAAGAAAAGAGAATAGAGACAATAGAAGAGAAATAGAAAAGAAAAGAGAAAAATAGAAGAGAAATAGAAAATAGAAATAGGAGAAGAGAGAAAATAGAAGAGAAATAGAAATAAAAGAGAAGAAAATAGATGAGAAATAAAAGAGAAGAGAGAAAAGAGAATGGAAGAGAAAATAGAAGAGAAATAGAAGAGAGGAAATAGAAATAGAAGAAAATAGAAGAGAGAAAATAGAAAAGAAAATAGAGAAAATAGAAGAGAAATAGAAGAGAAAATAGAAGAGAAATAGAAGAGAGGGAATAGAAATAGAAGAAAATAGAAGAGAGAAAATAGAAAAGAAAATAGAGAAAATAGAAGAGAAATATAAAATAGAAGAGAAATAGAAGAGAAAATAGAAGAGAAATAAAATAGAAATAGAAGAGAGAAAAAGAGAAAATAGAATAGAAATGAAATAGAACAGAGTAGAATAGAATGACTATTGTTGGTTTGAATATACACTAATTGGCATACATTAAAAATGAAATGTTGTTGCCTACAGCTCTGAAAGGGTCACCACCTCCAATTTTACATTACATCAACTTGACAAGATACACAAACATGAAAAGACTCGTCTTACTCCCCCTGAAAACAAACTCATCATTTGTGCATCACACACACACACACACACCGAAAAATCTATTCCTATTTCTTTAAAAATCTCGTGATATCTCAGAAGAACAATATGCCACCTAAAAACTGGAGATCTGCTTTGGCTCCCAGCTTTGGGGAAGAGGGAAGGAGAGGGAGCACGAGAACAAGGGAGGAGAAGGAAAGGGAGGAGCAGGAAAAAGAAGGCTAGGAAGAGGGAAAAGAAGAAAGGGGAGAAGAAGCAGAGGGAGAAGGAGGAGGTGAAAACAAAAAGGGAGGAGAAGGGAAAAGGAGAAAAAGAGGGAGGAGAAGGGGAGGAAAAAGGCAGAGGAGGAAGGAGAAAGAAAAAGGAGGAGCAAAGAGACAGGGAGGAAGAGGAGAAGAAAAAAGGATAGGAGAAGGAAGAGAAGAAAAGGAAGAAAGGAGAAAAAAGGGTGAAGAAGGGAAAGGAGATGAAAAGACAGAGATTGATAATGAGAAAGAAAGGAAGAGGAGAAAGGAGGAGAAAAGGGAGAGGGAGGAAGAGGAGAAGAAAAGGTAGAAGTGAAGGAAGAATAGAAAAGGAAGAAAGAAAAGGGAAGGAAGAAGAAGGGAAAGGAGATAAAAAGAGGGAGAAGGAGAAGATGGATAATGAGAAAGATGAGGAGGAAGGACGAGGAAAGGGGGAGAGAGGAAGAGGAGAAGAAAAAGTAGGAGAAGATAAGGGAGAGTAGAAAAGGAAGAAAGAGGAGAAGAAAAGGGAGAAAGAAGAGTGAGAGGAAGGGAAAGGAGATGAAAAGAGGGAGAAGGAGGAGATGGATAATGAGAAAGAGGAGGAGGAGGAAGAGGAGAGGGGAACTATTGCCATTGCCTGGAAAAAGATTTCCATCCAAACTTGGGGGAGAAATAAATATTCCTTTCCTTCATTCTTAACTCAAAACGCCAAGGAGCCATATTATTTTCATTTTTTCCTAAAGTACCCTGAGACTACAACTCCCATGATCCTTGGTGAACCCTGGTCACGCTGGCCAGGTCTGATAGGAACACTAATCCAAAGCCTTGGCGGGGGAGGGACACAACCCCCGTGGGCAATGACATGCCCACGCAATTAATTTCCCCAGTTTTACTTACCCCGATAACTTTAAGGAAGCCGGATTCAATGCCCATCTCAAGATTTTAATGCCTGTTGTTACAACCAGCCTTGAAACACCCCAAACCTCAACTAGGCTGAGATAAATCCCAGTTTTGAAGGATTTGCCACTGGCCAATCTATGCCAGGGACATGGTGGCTCAGTGGCTAAGATGCCGAGCTTGTCGATCAGAAAGATTGGCAGTATGGTGGTTCGAATCCCTAGTGCCGCGTAATGGAGTGAGCTCCCATGACTTGTCCCAGCTTCTGCCAACCTAGCACGTTTCGCAATGAAAGCACGTTAAAAAAGTAGAAAAATAGGAACCACCTTTGGTGGGGAGGGAACAGCGTTCCGTGCACCTTCGGGGTTGAGTCATGCCGGCCACATGACTACAGAGACATCTTTGGACAGCGCTGGCTCTTCAGCTTTGAAACGGAGATGAGCAGTCAGGAACGACTAGCACAAATGTGCGAGGGGAACCTTTAGCTTTAATCTATGCCATGCATGTCCAGAAATTTGAAGCTTGAGCTGGAATGCAGCAGAGAGAGAGAGAGAGAAAGAGAGAGAGAGAAAGAGAAGAAAAAAAATTGAATTAATCCAAGGCAAAATGTACTTCTGAAATTCCCCACTGTTTGAGTAATGTTCAGTTTGCATGCAACCTTAATTATAGCTCTCTGGCACGCAGCAAAAGAGAACCGTTTTGCTGGCCTCCTAAAGTGATAGTTAGGTTTCTCAATGATGGGAATGCAGAGACTTGCTTGTTTCTCTTCTTGTAAAGGAGAGCAGATGATCCCTGCATTAGTCTAAATTTAGGCCAGGCAGTTCTGCAAATTTGCAAGGAAGCGATTTGGAAATGTCTAATGTATACATACATACATACATACATACATACATACATACATACATACATACATACATACATTCATATGTTGTATTTGTGCTGATAAATAAATAAAGGGAGACTAGTATAGATCTATTTCAAACTATTTAGCTCTCATCAGCTAGCCATACCCTTACTGGGATTTGAACCTGTGCTGTATTACATATTAGGCAGTTGTGTTAGCCACTAAGCCACAGGCTCTCCTCCTTTATCAGCTAAGCCAGGGAAATGGGTATGTATTGTGTCACAATCCCTGGTATGCCCAAATATGGGAGGAAGCATACTGCTTCCTTTATATATATAAAGACATTTTTTCCCCTTTCATGACGAACCTCAAGAAATTTGTTTTGCATGGGGCTGTTTTCTCTGACTTGGGGGCCAGTCTCAGCGGTGGGATTCAGCCAGTTCGCACCTGTTCAGGAAAACTGGTTGTTAACTTTCTAAGCAGTTCGTAGAACCAGTTGTTGGAAGAAATCTCCTTTTGTTTTTTCCCACTTTACAGGGCTAATCCTGTAAGGAAGGCAGGAAGGAAACATCCTGGTGTTGTTTCTAGCCTCATCTTTGTTGCCCTGCTTACAGAAACTGCCTCTCCGGTTAACCCTGATTCCATTGTAACAGCTAAAACCAAGTGTCCATCGGCGTGAGTGATGTTGAGTCGACCACGCCCTCCCAGTCACATGACCACCAAGCCCCACCCACCCAGTTGGTCATTAGGGCAGAGAACCGGTTGTTAAATTATTTGAATCCCACCACTGGCCAGTCTTTATTTGCCAAAATTCTCCTCTGGACCCTCCACCATCTGAAAAGAGGGCTTCCAGCAGGAAAAATAAACATATTGCATGAGGGAAAACATCTTTTTCTTCCTCTTCTCCCAAAGGTGCTTTTTTTTTTTTTAAAGGACTTTGTGGGGTTTTTTTCCTTTGAAAAAAAAATTTAGTTCTTCTCTGAAGAACTAAAGCAGAACCCGAAGAAGCTTCTCGGATGAGAAGCGAAACCTTTTCAGAGGGAAAAAAACTAATCAAGAAAGCCCAGTTGTCTTTTTTTTCGGGGGGGGGAGCATATTTGGAACAACCCTGACACGGGTCATATTAAGCCGGTTTTGACCGCTTCGCCTCTAACCGGTAGTGGAAATTGTGGGTGGCTCGCCCACCCACCCCGAGTCTATGCAGTCCCACGTTTCCGAGGCGAACCAGCGGTAACAAAATGTGAAAACCAACGCTGAACCCCAGCTTGGATGATTGAGAAGCTCCAGAGACGTGTTGCTGGGATAAATTTCCACCCTGTAGAAAGGACACTTGAAATCCTTCTAGGGAACTGAGGGTATGAATGTGGCGCATTGTGTAATGTGGTCCAATCCCCACATTAATTGGATGGAAAAGGGGAAGGCAGGCGAGACGCAACCCCCATCTCCGAGGCTTTGTAATTTGAGGCTTAACCTTGCCTTAGATCTCTTAAGACCAACCATTAAGAGGCCCTGGCAAATTGTAAATGTGAGGCGTGGTGGGCTGTCCGCACAAGCTAGGTTGCAAATGGGATCGTGGTCGAAGCAGCTAGCTAGGATGTTATTTCTCTCCTGCCTTGATATAATCTAACACAGTGTTTCTCAACCTTGGCGACTTGAAGTCCTGTGGACCTCAACTCCCAGAATCCCCCAGCCAGCACAGCTGGCTGGGGAATCCTGGAAGTTGAAGTCCACAGGACTTCAAGTCGCCAAGGTTGAGAAACACTGACCTAACATATAACTTGGACAGGGGTGGACTGCAGGGGCTTCGAGATAACCTCTAGCTAAGATTCTGTCCAGTTTGGAGAACCCCCAAATTCCACCCCTGGCTGGCCCCACCCACCCCTCCTCTCCCAGCAGCCCATTTTGAAGGCAGGTAAGTGCAGAGTGCACGTGGAGTCTCAGGGAGAGCCAAAAACAGGCCTGTTTCTAGCCTCCCGAGGGTCTCTGGAGCCTGGGGAGGCCATTTTCGCCCTCCCGGAGGCGCGAGAAAAACCTCTGGAGCCTGGGGAGGGCAAAAAAGCCCCCCCCCACCATGGTGAGAAGGCCGACTAGGCCACGCCCACCATGGCCATTCCCACTCAGCAACTGGCGAGAGAACCCCTTGCTAAAATTTTTGAAGCCCACCCCTGGGCATGGAAGCTTCCCACAAGGGGGGTCTATGAAAATTAGGGCCAACTTACCACCGTCAAATTTCCCATGGCCGACTCACCACGGCTAACCCACCGAAAGCCAACTTGCCACGGCCAACCCGTTGCAGGATAACTCACTTTGCCATCTCGCCCAGGACAAAGATATTATACGAATGTCAAGGAAACGGTGGGATGGACTCATTCAGAGGAAGGATGCCAAAGGAGGGACACAGAATGAAATGTGAATGGCAAACGATTTTGTAATTCATTTCAAATATTTGAATAGAATTATTAAATTGTCCGAAAGAAGCTGTCTCACGGTGAGTTGGCTGTACTGAGTTGCCCTGCAGAGTAAGTTGGCGTTGATGAGTTGGCCACAGCAAGTTGGCTGGAGCAAGTTGTCCGATTCTCCCCCCCCCCCCACAAGTGTGAGCCTCTGGATGTATCAAATGAGAATTTCCGGAGACCCCCTAAAGCAGGGGTCCACAATCTATGGGGTCCCCCTAAAGTAGGGGTCTATAACTGTGGGCCTCAGTCCACTACTGGGGCGCAGCCTATTGTTCTGACTCAACAGTGTGAAGCAAACTCCTGGCCCAGGACAAAACCCGCTTTTATTCATTGACTGTGAGTTCTACTCCTTCACCTCCAGCAAAGTCTTTCCAGGGAGGATTTACAGTCACAGACCTTATCTGGCTTGGAGAGCTGCCAGGTCGAGATCTGCAAAACCTGGCAAGGAGTCTCGGAGAGTCACGAACCAATGAAGCAAACTAATGGTCTCCTGCAAACTCCACTCCCCTTTGGCTCCTCTTTTATTTCCTCTGGGAGGGGCCATTCATCATCCACCTGTGGCCTTCCTCCCGATTCGGCCCCTGTTCTTTAGCTGTTCCCTTCGTCTGGCAACTCTGTGCATGGACACACTGGGAACAGCCTCCAGCTGTTCCTCTGATTCACTGACTCTGAAGGCAGCTGATAACTGGCATACAGCCCTGGCCCTCTCTCTGCCTCCAACACAGAGCCCTCATCAGAGCCTTCCCCAGACTCCAGGACTGGGCCATATTTCTCCCCAACCTCCTCACTGTCCGACTCTGCTGCCAGCTCCACTGGTGGGCCACCACACCTATTGGCCACCGGGTTGTGGGTAGTTGGCAGTATGTGCGCCCGTACACACACTCACAGGCCCACTCCTGTGTCACCACGACCATCTCGGGCTCTCAGGGCCCCACTCGTATGTGCCTGCCCCCCACACAAAACCATCCCCCCCTTTCCCCCCTCCCCTGCCTTTGGGTCACCAACCTGGAAAGGTTGAGGAATTCTGACCTAATGGAGGTGAGAATTGGGGGGGAGGCACCCAGTTGGGGAAGGACGGAGTTCAATCAAAGGGGGCTGGCTGCAGCCGTGTTGTTATTGTTTCCTTCTTGGGAAGTGGAGGCCCATGACACGTAGTCCTCAACATATGGCCGTTTGTTTAGTGCAGGGGTCAGCAAACTTAAAACCCCCAAAGAGCCACAGTCCTAACCGGAAGCCCCCCCATTCAATTGTGGAGCCCATCAGAAAAACCTACCCTTTGCCATAGAGTCTCTTCCTGGCGTGCTGTGATTCTCCCCCCTCCCACAACCAGAAGTTCTTCTCAAAACTATGGCACCAACTAGTGACAGGAAGCTACAGCAGAGGGATAAAAGGGCCGCATGCGGCTCCGGAGCCGCAAGTTGCTGATGCCTGGTTTAATGACCAAAGTTGCAACAGGACTGGAGAAAGGGACCTACGACCAGTTTTTCACACTTAATGTCCGTTGCAGCATCCCTCATGAGGCCTCCATTCCAGATAGGTGGGGGAGCCCTAGATTAGAGGGTGATTTAAAACAGGCCGCCTTTACGCCACACCCAGCTGAGTGCTCCTCCCTGCTGTTTAACCCGACATTATCAAAATTGGCCTCTGCCCGAGGCTGGGTGTTCCCTTGTACGGGTGGAGAATAAAAGAGGAGCTGGCATTGCACATTTGTTTACCCATCATGGGCATTTCCTCCTTGCCCTGCCAGCCAGATTCTCCAAGCCGGCTCTGCCATTAACTGCCGGAAGCGACTGCGTTGTTACCTTTGGCCTTCAAAAGTTGGCAAGGGAAGGTGAGATCACCATGCCCCACCCAGCTGCACATCAAAGCCAGGTCTCTCTTCTTTTAATAGACAGTTGGGCACACCTGGGCATTGCAGCCAGGGAGGTTTGCTTGGCAGCTCTCCTGGGTCGGATGACCAATGGGTGCATCACCACTTGGCGATGAAAGGAATGGGAACCGAGAGACGAAATTGGGGCATCTCCATGCCACCGAGCCTCTCTCTCCCGCTTCAGGAGACAAACAAGGCCTCTTTTTCCCCCACCAGCAAAGTTATTTTGAGAAGAAAAGCGGGGTGAAATTAGCTTAAAATAAATAAAATAAGAGGAGTTGGTTGAAAAGCCCAGCTAATAATTCACAGGGGTTAAGCGAGGACCAGGAGAGGACAAACGATTTCCATCTGCCAGGCTCTCTATTTCAGTCTGTGTATTCCTCAGCAGCTTTCATTCATTAGGACATTCTCTGAAGAACACCCTGTTCCCCCCACCCCCAATCTCTGGTCTCGTGTATGTTGGGTGCTAAGAGTCCCGACGATGCTCAGTTATCCCTTAGACATCCCAGCAAAGGTGTGTGGAGGAACTAACATTCTGGGTTTCTCTTGATGGCCCACCGACCTTCAAGATATGGCTTCCCAACAGGAGAGGACCAAGTGCGATGGGGACACACAGGTGGTCCATCCGGCATGTTGAGCTAGCCATCTCTTGCCAAACTTTCTTGGTGTCAGCCACAAACACCTTTGGGGAATCTACCCTGGAGAGAGGGGGAGGGAGAGAGAGAGAGGAAGAGGGAGAGAGAGGGAGGGAGGACTGAGAGGGAGATGGGGAGGGGAGGGAGGGAAAGGGAGAGGATGAGACAGGGAAAGGGGGAGAGAGGCAGAGAGAAAAGGAGAGAGTGAAAGGGGGAGAGAGGGGAAGGGAGAGAGAGGGAGGGAAAGGGGGAGAGGGAGGGAGAGAGTGAGAAAGGGAGAGGGGAGAGAGAGAGGAAGAGAGGGAGGGAAGGAGAGAGGGAAAGGGAGAGAAAGCGAGAGAAAGGGGTAAAGGGAGGGAAGGGAAGAGGGAAAGAGGAAGTGATAAAGGGGGAGGGGAGAGAGAGAGGAAGAGGGAGGGAAAGCAAGAAAGAGGGAGCGAGAGAGAGGGAGGGGAGAGAAGGAGGAAGAGAGGGAGGGAAGAAGAGAGGAAAAGGGAGAGAGCGAGGAAGAAAGACTCCTAAAGAAGGAGCGGGGGTGGGGAATAGCAGCGCTTTAGGCCAAGCCAACTCCCTGCCAGAGGTGCAGGTTGCCGCCGCTTTGAGCTCAACTCCGCTTCTCTCCCTCCGGATCGCAACCGAAGCGACGCCGGGACTGGAGGCGGGGAGGGCAGAGGTGTGTGTGTGTGCGTGTGCGTGTGTGTTTGTGTGGAAGGGCCCGATCCTCCTTTGTTCGCTGCTGCGGCCGCCGCCGCCGAGCCGAGCATCTCCTGGTCGCTGGGGAAACGCGGCAGCCCCTCCCTCGCCTTCCAGCTGTCGGGGATCCGGGGAGAGGCGGGTCTTCCAACCCTGGCAGCGCTTGTGCCCATTGGCCGGCCGGGCCCCCCCGAGGAGCCCAGTCGGGCCGCTCACGTGGCCCAGCCGCCTCCCCATTGGCTGCCTCGCCAGCCCGTTTGCCCTCCCTCCTTTCTCTCTCTCTCTCCCTCTCTCTCGCTCTCGCACTCCTCCTTTCCCCCCCTGCTCCTTTCTCTCGCTTCCTCGGCGCTGCCTGGCTGGGCGAGGCGGGGAGAGGGAGAGAGGCGGCCCGCTCGAGCCTCATTGTTAGCAAATTGGGGAAGGGGGCGGCCGGGCGACGGGGGGTAGTGGAAATCGAGGGGAAGGGTCGCGCGCTTCTGCCAAAGGAGGGGGGAGAAGATGCCATGGTGGTCCCGGCTGGCCTCTTGCCCGCAAGCCGGCTGCCTCCTCGCCCCTGCCCGCCGCTGAGCCAGACGGAGAAAGACCCTTCCCACAGCTGCCTCGGCCGGATTCGGGGGTCCCCACCCCGGCTGGATGGCCGGGCGGCGGCCGCGCTATGATGCTGGCCGTGGTGCTGCTGGTGCTGGTGCTGGGCTCGGCGGGCGCCCTGCAGCCGGCTTCCCCCGCGGCTCCCGGGCCCCGGCGGGCCGAAGGCAGCGGAGAGAACGACCTGTCAGCCTGGACGCCCAACGCCAGCCGGGAGCCTCCGCGCGCCTCGCCCGCGCGGGCCACTGACAGCTCGCCCGGCCCGGCCCCGACACTCACCTGGACGTCCCCGGCGGCCCCTTCTGCCTCGCCCCCGCCTGCCTCGCAGGGGGACGCCCCCGGCCCCCCGACTGATGGGCCTCCTCCCTCGCCGGCAGAGGAGAAGAAGGAGGAAGAGGAAGAGGAGGACGCGCCGGTGAACAGCGGAGCAGGTGAGCGAGGCGAAAGCGGAGGCAGACGTGGCTTTTTTTTTGGGGGGGGGAACCCAGGATGGATGGATGCAGCTGGACGTGGCTTTTTTTGGGGGGGTACCCAGGATGGACGTGGCTTTTGGGGGTATCCAGCATGGATGAATGCAGGGCTGGATGCTGTTTGGGGGGTACCCAGGATATATGTGGCTTTGGGGGGTATCTAGGGTGGATGAATGCAGGGCTGGGGTGGGACCCAGGATGGATGCAGCTTTTGGGGGTACCCAAGGTGGATGAACACAGGTCTGGATGCGTTTTTTTGGGGTACCCTGGATGTACGAACGAGGTGTCAAGGCCACCTGGTTATCCATAAGGGGAGGGGGCAGCAGGATTTTTCCAGGCTCTGGCGGCCTCGGCTGGCTGCCCCCATCTTCTGCAGCCGACTGTGGATAATGGGAATGGCGGGGCAGCTCCTCTGCTCCTGAAAGGCCCGTTTGTATTGGTGTGTGTGTGTGTGTGAGAGGGAGGGAGGGAGGGAGGGAGGGAGAGAGAGGGAAAGAGAGGTAGAGAGAGAGGGAGGAAAAGAAAAGAGAGAGAGAGAAAGGAGAGAGAGAAGAAAGAGAGAAGAGAGAGAGGGAGGGAGAGAGAGAGGGAGAGAGAGAGGAGAGAGAGGGAGGAAAAGAAAGGAGAGAGAGAGAAAGAAAGGAGAGAGAAGAGAGGGAGGGAGAGAGGCAGAGAGAGAGAGAGAGAGAAAGACAGAGAGAGACAGAGATAGAGACAGAGAGAGACCTGGTGTGGGGAGGAAAAAGTATCACTGGAGACTGAAGCCAGCAAGAGCTTCTTTGAGCTGCTAGATTTCTGCATTCAGGGCTGGGAAACAGCTGGCTTAGCCCATCCTTGCAAGAAGGAAGAAAGGTGGGATTTTTCAGGTTGGTTCCCAAGGCAAGGGTTTCTGAGACCAGAAACTATTCCCCCCCCCTTCATTTGGGCATCTGAAAAGGGGATCTTTGCATCCCCCAGCACGGAATAGTAATAGCACTTAGACTCATATCCCGCTTCACAGTGCTTTTACAGCCCTCTCTAAGCGGTTTATAAAGTCAACCTTTTGCCCCCCAACAATCTCGGTCCTCATTTGACCCACCTCGGAAGGACGGAAGGCTGAGTCAACCTTCAGCTGGTCAGGATCGAACTGCTGGCAGAGAGCAGAGTTAGCCTGCAATACTCCATTCCAACCACTGTGATACCACAGTCCTTCCTTCCTTCCAAATAGCACTTACTTATATACCGCTTCACAGTGCTTTACAGCCCTCTAAGCGGTTTTACAGAGTCAACCTCTTGCCCCCAACCATTTGGGTCCTCATTTTATCGACCTCGGAAGGACGGAAGGCTGAGTCGACCTTGAGCTGGTCAGGATCAAACTGCTAGCAGTGGGCAGAGTTAGCCTGCAGTACTGCATTCCAACCACTGCGATGCCATAATCCATCCTTCCTCTCTCCCTCCCTCCCTCCCTTCCTTCACAATAGCACTTAGACTTATATACTGCTTCACAGTGCTTCAAAGTCCTCTCTAAGCAGTTTACAGAGTCAGCCTCTTGCTCCCAACAATCTGGATCCTCATTTTACTCACCTCGGAAGGATGGAAGGCTGAATCAACCTTGAGCTGGTCAGAATCGAAGTCCTCGCAGTGGGCAGAGTTAGCAATAACAATAGCATTTAGACTTATATATCACTTCACAGTGCTTTCCAACCCTCTCTAAGCAGTTTACAGAGTCAGCCTCTTGCCCCCAACAATCCGGGTTCTCATTTTACCCACCTCGGAAGGATGGAAGGCTGAATCAACCTTGAGCTGGTCAGAATCGAAGTCCTCGCAGTGGGCAGAGTTAGCAATAACAATAGCATTTAGACTTATATATCACTTCACAGTGCTTTCCAGCCCTCTCTAAGCAGTCTACAGAGTCAGCCTCTTGCCCTCAACAATCCGGGTCCTCATTTTACCCACCTTGGAAGGATGGAAGGCTGAGTCATCCTTGAGCTGGTGAGATTTGAACTGCTCAACTGCAGCTAGCAGTCAGCTGAAGTAGCCTGCAGTACTGCACTCTGACCACTGTGCCGCTTGGGCTCTGTATTCCACCATTCTCAAAGGAGCTGCTGCCCAGCATAACCGAAGGCCACCCAATTGGACATAGGCAAACCTTTAGTGTGTGAAAAGGCAGCAGGTCACGGGGAAATTCCATTCTACTTGGGTTGCATCTCCATTTGCGTGGAGTTGACTTCCTCCTTTCCTCCCCTGGAGAAACTTCGGGGCACAACGCTGTGGATGTAACCTGGGGGCAGACAGACAGACTTGTAATCCAATATAAGCTGTTAGGACAGACTTGCTTCCTGGATCTTCAGAATCTTCACCTTGAGCCATCAGGTTGACTTGTCCTTCTGTCCTTCCGAGGTGGGTAAAATGAGGACCCGGATTGTTGGGAGCAAGAGGCTGACTCTGTAAACCGCTTAGCGAGGGCTGTGAAGCAGTATGTAAGTCTTAAGTGCTATTGGGAAGGAAGGAAAGAGGAAGGAAGGAAGGAAGGAAGGAAGGAAGGAAGGAAGGAAGGAAGGAAGGAAGGAATCAGGAAAGCTGATTCTGTCTTTGAGGGAAGTGATTGTCATTTGACAGCTTCGTTTCAGGAAGCCGTTCAGAAGCAGAGTTCCTGTGAAAAGAAAGACAGGAAGTGGAAATGAAATTGAAAGTGGCTTTTTGATTTTGCTGTAGGATACACAAATTAACAGAGCTGGAAGGGACCTTGTAGGTCATCTAGTCCAACCCTCTTCTGCCCAAGCAGAAGACCCTACACCATTTCTGACAGATGGCTGTCCATTCTCTCTTGAACGCTTCCAGGGATGAAGCTCCCACAACTTTTGAAGGCAACTTCTGTTCCATTGGGTTGATTGAGCCGAAGTGGCGCAGTGGTTAAATGCAGCACTGCAGGCTACTTCAGCTGACTGCAGTTCTGCAGTTCGGCTGTTCAAATCTCACCGGCTCAGGGTTGACTCAGCCTTCCATCCTTCCGAGGTGGGTAAAATGAGGACCCGGATTGTTGTTGGGGGCAATATGCTGACTCTGTAAACTGCTTAGAGAGGGCTGAAAGCCCTATGAACCGATATATAAGTCTAACTGCTATTGCTATTGCTATTGCTATTGTTTCTTACTGTCAAGAAATTTCTCCTTAGTTCTAGGTTGAATCAATCAATAAATCAATCAGAATAGAGCTGGAAGGGACCTTGTAGGTCTTCTAGTCCAACCCCCCACCCAAGCAGGAGACCCTTCGCCATTTCCAACAGATTTCAGTCCAATCTCTTCTTGAAAGCTTCCAGGGATGAAGCTCCCACAACTTCCGAAGGCAACTTCTGTTCCATGGGTTGATTGTTCTCACTGTCAGAAACTTCTTCCTTCATTTCCAGGTTGAATCTCTCCTTGATCAGTTCCCATCCATTGTTCCTTGTCTGGCCTTTGGGTGCTTTGGAAAATAGACTGACCCCCTCCTCTCTGGGGCAGCCCCTCAAATATTGGAACACTGCTGTTGTACCTTCAGTGGTCCTTCTCTTCTCTAGACTAGCCATGCCCGGTTCCTGCAACCGTTCTTCGTGTTTTAGCCTCCAGGCCTTTGATCATCTTAGATAGATTCAGTTTAACAGAGTTGGAAGGGACCTTGTAATCCATCTAGTCCAGCCCCCACCCCTAGCTCCTCAAATATCGGAAGATTGCTATCTAGTCTCCCCTGGTCCTTCTCTTCCCTAGACTAGCCAGGCCCAGTTCCTGCAACCTTCCAGTCCTCTAATTATTCTGGTTACTCTGGATCTGCCCTGAACCTATCTTCTCCTGCTTTCACATCTGGTCTCATTTTCCAGGGCATTGTCTGTCATCCTGAGTCACTTCCCTTCCTTTTGTGATTCTGGTTCTTTCACGACATTGGGGTTCGATAAGATTATTATTCCTCGTGATGAGTGATTATTTATGAGGGATAAAAAATAATCACCACCCAGAGGAAGTCTCCAGAGATGACTGGGCTGTTAGATTAAAAAAAAAAAAAGCTTGTTCAGACAGGACTTAAAGAGTCCACCCAATTTTGCTCGGATGCCTTAAGCCAATTCATCATGTTTGCGTTGGCTAGGAGGTTGCCTCCAGATTTTGTTCTGTGGGCGGCCGACGGGAAAATTAGCTGGGGCACCGTTCTGTCTCCCCCCCCCCCACCTCCAAGAGAGAATCCTTTTTCTAAGTCATGGCAACCCAGAGGTGCTTTTTCAAGAGGCAGCTGGACTTTCTGGTTTTTCTTTGAAGATGTTTTGCTTCTACCAAAGCATCTTAGGGAGATGTTGACGCGAGCGGGATTCGAACGGTCAGATAGGGGAGATTCCATTCTACACTCTACAATGAGCGCGCCTCTGCATTTGCGGAACAGCAGAGGTAGAAGATCTGGGTCACATCCTATTGGACTGTTGCTTGTAGAAGGGGGTGAGAGAGGGGTACATTGGTCCGTACACCGAACGAAGGACCCCTTGGGATCCCCATATCAAAACAACTTGTCTTATGCGCGGCGTGAACCGGAAAATAACATTTAACACAGCACAGGACTTCAACAAAATGCTTTGGTTGAGATCTGGATAAGTGGGACTAGATCAGTGTTTCTCAACCTTGGCAACTTGAAGATGTCTGGACTTCAACTCCCAGAATTCCCCAGCCAGCAAATGCTGGCTGGGGAATTCTGGGAGTTGAAGTCCAGACATCTTCAAGTTGCCAAGGTTGAGAAACACTGGACTAGATTGTACAGGTGACACTGAAATATAATTTTAGGTCATTTTATTCTATTTAACATACTGATGTATTCAAATGTTGTATCTTATCCTGTAACTATTGTATTTCACCCTGCTCTTATTTTAAATTGCTTGTATAGGATTCTATTGGTGATATGGGTTTGAACCTGGTGCTTTGGCATGGCCTATAGGCTAATCAATAATGCTATAATAATAATAACAAAGAGGCCATTGGACTTCATTTTTCCTTGAAGGCGTTTTGTTTCTCACCCAAGAAGCTTCTTCAGTTCTGACTGATTTCCGTTCTCAACTAGAACCGAAGAAGCTTCTTGAATGAGAAGGGAAACATCTTCAAGGAAAAACGAAGGAAGTCCAGGTTGCCTCTTGAAAAAAAGCAGCTTTGGGATAATCGTGACCTTGGATGACTGAGCATCTTCACAGACATTAGTGATGGATACCCAAAGGTATCCTTTTCTCTTTTCAGGAAGCAGGGTTTAAAAGAGTCCAGTTTGGGGGGGGGGTTTTCACATCCATGATGCTCTTATGGGATTCTGGAAGCTATGGAAGAGGATTTATGAGGGAATGGTTCCTCCCCTTTCCTTGTATTGTAACTCTGGTTTATGGAGATTCTCAGTCACCCATGTCATAGTTTGTCCCCAAATTGCTTTCTCAAGAGGCAATTGGACTTTCTTTTTATTTATTTTATTCATTTGGTTTGTCAAACATGCACGAGATTTAATAGTTTAATAGAGATTTTAAGTAGTTTAATAGAAAGAAGAACTAGGGGAGACATGATAGCAGTGTTCCAATATCTCAGGGCTTGCCACAAAGAAGAGGGAGTCAAACTATTTTCCAAGGTACCTGATGGTAGAACAAGAAGCAATGGGTAGAAATTAATCAAGGAGAGAAGCAACTTAGAACTGAGGAGGAATTTCCTGACAGTTAGAACAATTAATCAGTGGAACAGAAGTTGCCTCCAGAAGTTGTGAATGCCCCAACGCTGGAAGTCTTTAAGAAGATGTTGGATAGCCATTTGTCTGAAACGGTATAGGGTTTCCTGCCTAGGCAGGGGGTTGGACTAGAAGACCTCCAAGGTCCCTTCCAACTCTGCTCTTGTATTATATTGTACTGAGATAACAGGTATAAGTATAAACAAGGACATGAACAAAAGAAACGAGTACAAATAAATGGGGATAGTAGGATAGGGATGGTAGGCACGCTGGTGCGCTTATGCGCGCCCCCTTTACGGACCTCTTAGGAATGCGGTGAGGTCCATGCTAGACAGTTTGAGGTTGAAGCTGTGGGATGTAACAAAGGAGTCAGGTGGAGCATTCCAGGCGTTGACCACTCTGTGGCTGAAGTCGTGTTTTCTGCAATCGAGTTTGGAGCGGTTTACTTTGAGTTTGTATCGATTGTTTCCCCGTGTATTATTGCAGTTGAAGCTGGAGTAGTCGTTGGGATAAAGCAGCCGTAAAGTGAGATTTGGACATTAAGTGTGAAACCTACTGGGTCAGGCTAGACAGCCTCTTAGAGCCCTTATACTTCTATATTAAAAGCCACATCGACAAGAGTTGGAACTTGCAGTAGAATAACAGGGGCAGTTAGAAGTTGCTTAAAGAAAGTGTCCCCATTCACTAACCACAGGATGTTCTCGCCTACGTCCCTATGTCAAAACTTGTGTTAAAAGTCCAAACCACAAAGTTCAATTAAAGTTCGTTAATAACACGTAAGCCATACCTGAAACAAAAGGAGAAGTAAGACCTTCATCTCCTTATAAGGTTTTCTCCTCAAGGTAACCACTAAGAAATGTGTTAAGTATTTCTGTGTTGCAATGCTTTTGAGAATATATAAGAACGCGTGCTTCGATAATTAAGGTTGTTCAGAACTTGCAATGCTAGCCATGGGCTAGCTTTCTGAACCTGGCTGCCAAATAAACTTTTCCTGTATCTTGAGAAGTCTAACGCCTGTCATTTTCTGCAACAGACAGGTAGAACGTTGTAGCAGACAATTTTGTGTACTATGCTTAGATCAAACCGTAGGCAGCGTAGTTCCAGGTTCTTCAAAATTTCGAGCCTGGTGGCCTAAGGGATTCCATTGTGAGCAGAGGAGTGGAGGATTCTTCTCGTGAAATACCCCCGGACGCTACATGGCGTAGCGTCTGGCTTTCTTTGTTCCCCTGTTTTCCTTCGGCCACGCGATGTGCAGCTGTTGCATTTTAAGGTGAGCTTCACCAATGTTGCAGGTGCACATCTGGAATTCATACTGGACTAATTGCGGTTGTGCTTCCACTCCCCTCCTTCGTACGTATTGCTCGGGCCCCAGGAAGACACAAAGGAAATTGCATTTTTTAATCTATCGCACCAGTAGTAGTGACTTCAGGAGACCCAAACGATACTTTTTAAATGCCGTTTTGGTGGGGCACTTGTTGGTCAGTCCTTCAAAGTATTTTCAAAATTTTCTCTTCTACAATCCTGACTAATTTTTGACCCTTGATTTCAGTCTTATTCTCCTAAATATTTCTCGGTCCGTGTAACTTTGAATTCCAGCTTCCCTGTGCTAGTCAGTTTCAAGTATGCTTTTAAAAAAATGATTACAATGGTCAAATATCTACTTTTCCTCATTATGTTGATTGCAAAGCTTTCTCTTCTAGGATCTTGACTCTTTTTGATCCCTTATTCCAGATTTATTTCCAAAACATTTATTTCTCTGTCCGTGTAACTTTGAATTCCAGTTTCCCTGTGCTAGTCAGTTTCAAGTATGCTTTAAAAAAATGATTGCAATGGTCAAATATCTACTTTTCCTCATTACGTTGGTTGCAAAGCTTTCTCTTCTAAGATCTTTTTAATCCCTTATTCCAGATTTATTTCCTAAATATTTATTTCTCTGTCCGTGTAACTTTGAATTCCAGTTTCCCTGTGCTAGTCAGTTTCAAGTATGCTTTAAAAAAATAACTACAATGATTAAATGTCTACCTTTGCTCATTTCGTTGATTTCAAAGCTTTCTCTTCCAAAATCCTGACCATTTTTGACCCATTATTTCAGATTTATTTCCTAAATATTTATTTCTCTGTCCGTGTAACTTTAAATTCCACTTTCCCTGTGCTAGTCAGTTTCAAGCATGCCTTTTTCAAAACAATAATTACAATAATCAAAGGTCTGCCTTTCCTCATTGTGCTGATGACAAAAGTTTCTCTTCTTCGATCTTGACTATTTTTGACTCCTTCTTTCAGTTTTATTTCCTAAATATTTCTCTCTCTGTGTAACTTTGAATTCCAGTTTCCCTGTGCTAGCCAGTTTCAAGCATGCCTTTTTCAAAATAATAATCGCAATAGCCAAAGATCTACCTTTCCTCGTTGTGTTGTTTATTACTGGGATAGATTTTTGAAATAGGAGTTTCCTTGTGCGTCATTCTCCTATATCTGTCGTCTCTAATTCTTTGGACTGCCAGTTTTTCTTTTCTTGCTTCAACATTGGGCTGTTTTGAGAAGCTGATGCTTTTGTGTTCTTCACATTCGCTTCTCTGCTTATTTCAATTTTTTTTTTTAAAAAAAAGGTTTATGCTGCTAATTCTTTAGGCAGGTTAGAAATCTAACAAACGTTAGATTTGTAGAGATTTGTAGAATGTTCTTTCACCGCCAACTCAGAAAGCTCAAACTACTGATACAGTTCTACGGAGGAATTACTGTATATACTCGAGTATAAGCCTAGTTTTTCAGCCCACTTTTTGGGCTGAAAAAAGCCGCCTCGGCTTATACTCGAGTCAGTGAAAAATTTGCCCGAAATGGAGGAGAAAAAGGGGCGGGGCCATGCTGCTGGGTGACGCTCGTGAATGGCCCAGCGCCCCTGAGTTTCCCCTCCCTCTGTGTCAGTTTGCCGCGCAGCGCGCACCGCACCATCCCCCCTCCTCACGTTCTAATGTAATGCAGGGCTGTCTTACGATTCCCCTTCCTCCCCCTCCTGCCGCTCTGCAACGATGTCCCACCTCCTCCTTGTTATGGCAAGCAGCCACATAGCGATGTCCCACCTCCTCTGGTACAGTGATCCAATGATAGGAATCACTGTGCCGTGTGTCATAGGAGGCGGGACATCGCTCCCGCGGCTGCACGGGACATTATCATCACAGCGGGACATCAGCATCATGAGGTGAGTGAAGTATTTCATTGAATACACCGCTAGTTTACTGTTTTTCTTTGAAATAAATATTCAAAAACATTATTGGTATCTATTTTTATTTTTGAAATTTACCGGTAGCTGCTGCATTTCCCACCCTAGGCTTATACTCGAGTCAATAACTTTTCCAGTTTTTTGTGGTAAAATTAGGTGCCTCGGCTTATATTCGGGTCGGCCTATACTCGAGTATATACGGTATTGAGTCTATCTTCTGCACCTCTATAATCGTCTGGTTTGGTTCTGCAACCCAACAAGACAGGGACAGACTTCAATGGATAATTAGAACTGCAGAAAAAACAACCTGCTACCAACCTGCCTTCCATCGAGGACCTGTGCACTGCACGAGTCAAAAAGAGGGCTGTGAAAATATCTACACACCCCTCGCTTACTGGACATAAATTGTTTCAACTCCTACCCTCAAAACGACACTATAAAGCACTGCACACCAGAACAACTAGACACAAGGACAGTTTTCTCCTGAATGCCATCACTCTGCTAAACAACTAATTCCCACAACACTGTCAATAATTTACTAAGAATGTATTACTATTATTCTTCTCTTCCTTCCTAGTATCTTATCTCTCCCCACTTATGACTATAACCATGTTGCTTGTATCTTTCAATTTATATTGTTTTTATTTGTTTCCTGGTACGATTTGATAGCTTATTAGTAACCTATGACTATCACTAAGTGTTGTATCTTTTTATTCTTGATGAATGCATTTTTATTCTCCTTATGTACACTGAGAGCTTCTGCACCAAAGACAAATTCCTTGTGTGTCCAATCACACTTGGCCAATAAAGAATTCTCTTCTCTTCTCTTCTCTTCTCTTCTATTCTATTCTATTCTATTCTATTCTATTCCCTATTCTTATTCTTATTCTATTCTATTTCCTATTTCTATTCTATTATTCTTATTCTTATTCTTATTCTTATTCTATTCTTATTCTATTCTTATTCTATTCTTATTCCATTCTATTCTACTCTATTCTACATTCTTCACTTCTCTTCCCTTCCCTTCCATTTTCTCTTCTGTTCTGTTTTGTTCTGTTCTATTCTATGTGGTACTTATCTTGTTTCTCTGACCACGGAACCCTCCAACTCCTCCAAATCACGTGGGGTTGTGGCTTGGACAGCTGAAACATTTCCTTCGAGCATCATCTTTCACTTTCATTGTGTTACGTGCAACCACAGCGAAGAGGCCATCCGAGGAGAAGGTTATATACACTGCAGCAAAATGTTGCAGGACACACACACGGCATGTCCTTCACCCAGCATGGATGTTCTTTCAACTTTGAGTCCAGATCCCAATCTGAGGATTTTTCAACGCTGCAGAGATATTTGTAACCGAGGCTTGCAAACTTTGGAAATCTTCAAATCAAGGCTTAGAATCAGACTCAAGCTGGAAGGGACCTTGGAGGTCTTCTAGTCCAGGCCCCTGCTCAAGCAGGAGATTCTATACCATTTCAGACAGATGATTGTTTAATCTCTTCTTAAAAACCTCCAATGATGGAGCCGCCACAACTTCTGGTGGCAAGCAGTTCCACTGGTTCATTGTCCTCACTGTTAGGAAGTTTCTCCTTCATTCCAGGTTGCTTCTCTCCTTGATTAGTTTCCATCCATAGTTTCTTGTCCTGCCTTAAGGTGCTTTGCAGAATACGTTGACCCCCGCCTCTTTGTGGCAGCCCCCCAAATACTGGAATACCGCTATTGTGATTGGCATCAAGGTCATGGTTGATTGTTCTCCCCGTCAGGAAATTTCTCCTTAGTTCTAAGATGGGGAAAAAAAACTTTGGAAAAAGTTGCAGAGAAGAGCAACTAAGACGATTAAAGGCCTGGAGACTAAAACATAGGAAGAACGGCTGCAAGGATTGGGTTTAATAGTTTAATAGAGATTTTAACTAGTTTAATAGAAAGAAGAACTAGGGGAGACATGATAGCAGTGTTCCAATATCTCAGGGCTTGCCACAAAGAAGAGGGAGTCAAACTATTCTCCAGGGCACCTGAGTGTAGGACAAGCAGCAATGGGTGGAAACTAATCAAGGAGAGAAGCAACTTAGAACTGAGGAGGAATTTCCTGACAGAGTAATTAATCAGTGGGACAACTTGCCTCCAGAAGTTGAATGCTCCAACACTGGAAGTCCCACAAGGCAGGGGAAGGAACAATGGTTGGAAACTAATCAAGGCTCCTTACATTTGAGCAATACAAGGATTGGTTGAACAGAAAACCTGATACTCATGAGGGTTGGTTTTTTTTTGGGGGGGGGGACAAAGTAGGCAAGTGTGACTATCTAATGAAGGCCATTAATCAGCGCCGGCTTCTTTGGAGGAAGAATCTGGCTGGCACACAAGATGCCATACGGCTGGAGGAGTGTCTTACTTTTCGTGAGAAACCTAGGAAACAGCAGGTTCTATATAGGCCTCCAGCCAGATTGTGGTAGGCGTCCTTCAAAGGAGAGAACAAGAGAACCAGATCAAAAGATACGCAGGAATCCGTGGCTGTTTACTTCTCAACTGTTGTTGTAGAGCAGTGGTTCCCAAACTTGGTAACTTTAAGACTTGTGGACTTCAACTCCCAGAATTCTCCAGCCAGCTCTGCTGGCTGGAGAATTCTGGGAGTTGAAGTCCACAAGTCTTAAAGTTGCCAAGTTTGGGAACCACTGCGGTAGAGGCATGGAGAAGGTTCCACTGGATGCCCTCAGAAAGTTGCCACCCATTTCTCAGAAAAGTGACTTGGTGGGGTTTGAACCATCCTGGAACTTCATCTCTTTCGGTCACCACGATATGAAGAGACGTTGAGACTCTAGAAAAAGTGCAGAGAAAAGCAACTGTTCTGACCGAGGCTTCCCGAGAACAGGAAGCAAACTCCTTGCCCCGGCAAAAATACCCTTTTTATGAATTGACAGTGAATTCTGCTCCTTCACGTTCAGCAAAGTCTTTCGAGGGAGGATTTACAGTCACAGACCTTATCTGGCTTGGAGAGCTGCCAGGTTGATCTCTGCAAAAGTTGGCAAGGAGTCTCGGAGAGTCACGAACCAAAGATGCGAACAAATTGTCTCCTGCAAACTCCACTCCCCTTTCGCTCCTCTTTTATGTCCTCTAGGAGGGGCCGTTCATCGTCCTTACTCCTTGCCATGTTTTGCAGATCTTGGCCTGGCAGCTCTCCAAGCCAGATAAGACCTGTGATCGTAAATCCTCCCTTGAAAGACGTTGCTGGATGTGAATGAACAGAATTCACAGTCAATTAATAAATGGGGTTTTCTATCGGGACAAGGAGTTGGCTTCAGGCTCTTGGGAAGCCTCAGTCAAAACACTCATCAAGGAAAGAACCAACACAGAATTAAAGAGAATTGCCCGGAATTTATTTATGAAATGCCTCCCCCCCCCCGCTTAAGGGAGCTAAACCTCCCCACCAGTGGTGGGTTTCAAAAATTTTTCGAACCTACTCTGTGGGTGTGGCCTCCTTTGTGGGAGTGGCTTGCAAGCCATGTGACCTGGTGGGAGTGGCTTGCCGGCCATGTGTTTTCTCTCTCTCCGTCTCTCTCTCTCTCTTTCCTTCCTTTTGTCTCTGTCCCTTTTTCCTTTTTTTCTTTCATCTCGCTCTCACTTTTTTCTTTTTTTCTTTCTTCCTTTCTTTCTCTTTCTCTGTTTGTTTGTGTGTGTGTGTGTGAGAGAGAGAGAGAGAGAGAGAGAGTGGTGGGTTTCAAAATTTTTTGGAACCTCTTCTGTAGGTGTGGCCTGCTTTCTGGTGGAATCTCTTCTAACCGGTTCGGTAGATTTGACAAACCGGTTCTACTGAACTGGTGCAAACTGGTAGGAACCCACCTCTGCTCCCCACCCTTGGCATGAATGCAGCCATACTAATGCACATACAACCACAAACACTTGCAGGTTGCTGGTTCATCCCCTTAAGTTTTCTTCGTTTGGGGTTTCGAAGGGAGAGCAAAGATTTTGAAATAGAAAATGACGTTTCCTTCGCAGCCGGAGGTCGGCTGACCTGCTTTGCCCTGATGGATATTGCTAACCGAAGCCAGGCTCACTTGATCACAGCTTTTATTTTTATTTGTTTTATCTTAATGATCTGATTCATTTATGGATTTATAGCTTCCTGGCACGGGAAGCACCGTTCCTGTGGCTCAATCGGCCCTGAAATGCTGAACCCACACGGGTCAAAACGGCAGTAAATTACAAAATAAGGAAATAAAGAAGAGACGGAGAGGAACTAGGACTTCTAAGAGTTTGGAGAAATTGTCCAGGATGTGGTGGACTGAGTAGCCGTGTGCCTAAATGACACAGAGGAAAGCAGTCCTCGACTTACAACAGTTCACTCAGTGACCATTTGACGTTACAACAACACTGAGAAATTTAGGACTGTTTTCCCCCGACTTGCCGCATTGCATGTGATCAAAATTCAGGCACTTGGCAACTGGTTCGTATTTATGATGGTTGCGTATCTTGGGGGGGTGGGGGTGGCACGCAATCCCCTTTGGCGACCTTTGGATGAACCAGATCCACTTCACGACCAGGTTTACTAACTTATCAACGGCAGTGACTCACAACCATGGCAAGAATGGTCGTGAAATGGGGCAAAACTCATTTAACCAACGTCTCACTCAACAACGTAAAGGCTTGGCTCAATTGTTGAGGACTACCGGTAATATATTGTGGGGAAAAGCAGGGCCTGGGATCTGTGAAGATGCTCACCAGCTCATTTTTGTGGGGAAAATAGGAGAAGGAAAGACTATCAGCGTTTGATACTGTTGTGGACCGCCAACAGCCATTGGAGCTGGCAGCAGACTCGGACAGTGAGGAGGTTGGGGAGGAACCTGGGCCAGTCCTGGACTCTGAGGAAGGCTCGGATGAGGGCTCTGTGTTGGAGGCAGAGAGGGGGACAGGGCCATCTGACAGTTATCAGCTGCCTTCAGAGTCGGACATCAGTGAGGCAGAAGAACAGCTGGAGCCTGTTCCCAGAGAGTTGCCAGACGAAGGGAAAAGCTAAAGAACAGGGGTCGACTTGGGAGTAAGGCCACAGGAGGACGATGAATGGCCCCTCCCAAAGGAAAGAAAAGAGGAGCGAAAGGGGAGTGGAGTTTGCAGGGGACCATTAGTTCGCTTCATTGGCTTGTGACTCTCCTTGCCAAGTTCTGCAGATATCGGCCTGGCAGCTCTCCAAGCCAGATAAGGTCTGTGACTTTAAATCCTCCCTTGAAAGACTTTGCTGGCTGTGAAGAAGCAGAATTCACAGTCAATTAATAAAAGGTTTTTTTTTTCATCGGGACCAGGAGTTTGCTTCCTGCTCTTGGGAAGCCTCGGTCAGAAGAGATACCTTGAATTCTCTATAAAGCAGAGGTGGTATTCAGCCTGTTCACACTGGTTTAGACGAACCGGTAGCATCGATGATCAGCTGGCCCTGCCCATCCGTTCCCACCCTATACTGTCCTTTATTTCCTGCTTTCTAGCTCATCTCAATTGCAAAGCACAGCTGATTTCTCCCCTCTTGCTGTTTTACTTACCATTGCTGACTTGGAAGGTAAGCAGCTCAGCTTCTAAATGCTCCACTTTCAGCATGTGCTAACCAACTTGGTTGTTTAAACCAGTAGCATCCCACCACTGCTATAAAGCAATAATGGCAGGATAAAAATTTAATTAATCAATAAAAATGGGTGCCCTTTCTTTGAATGGTCTGGAGACGCTCAGAGCTAGCTCAGGCTTGGAGGGCTATTATCCCCAAACCACTTCTCACCCAGATCTTTCTGGCTGCCTTCCTACTTAGAAGACGCCTTGTCAACTGTTCTTGCCATTCTTTGATGTTTTGAAATGCTAATTACAGTGATGAATGCCCTTGCATGCTTGAGGTTGCTCCACTCCTCTTTGACTCTTTGCCAAGGAGGGGATCGTCAGCCTTCTGAAGCCCTGAATGCCTAAACTTGTAAAACTGTCCGTCCAAGGACAGGAGGCAAATCTAGACAGCAGACTAAAAAGCAGAGACATCACCCTGCCAACAAAAGTGCGTCTAGCGAAGGCTGTGGTTTTCCCAGTTGCAATGGATGGCTGTGAAGTTTGGACCATAAGGAAGGCTGAGCGCCAAAGAATGGAGGCCTTTGAACTCTGGTGCTGGAGAAGACTCCTACAAGTCCCTTGGACTGCAAGGCCATCCAACCGGTTAGTCCTAGAGGAGATCAACCCTGACTGCTCTCTAGAAGGCCAGATCCTGAAGAGGAAACTCAAATACTTTGGCCAGTATGAGAAGGAAGGACTCCCTGGAGAAGAACCTCATGCTGGGAACGATGGAGGGCAAAAGAAGAAGAAGGGGATGGCAGAGAAGGAGGTGGCTGGATGGAGTCACCGAAGCAGTCGGCGTGAGCTTCAGTGGACTCCAGAGGATGGTAGAGGACAGGAAGGCCTGGAGGAACATTGTCCATGGGGTCGCGATGCGTCGGACACAACTTCACAACTAACAACAACAACAATCAAGGAATGTAAAGAGAGAGGGAGAAAGCATAGTGGGGGAGAGGAGAAAAGAGAAGGGGAGGAGGGGGAGGAGGGGAGGAGGAGGAGGAGGAGGAGGAGGAAGAGGAGGAGGAGAAGAAGAAGAAGAAGAAGAAGAAGACGACAATGACAGAGAAGGAGGTGGCTGGCTGATGGAGTCATGGAAGCAGTCGGCGTGAACTTGAATGGACTCTGGGGGATGGCAGAGGATAGGAAGGCCTTGAGGAACATTGTCCACGGGGCCGCGATGGGTTGGACATGACTTTGCAACTAACAACAATGACAGAGGGTTGTGAAGGCCACTTGGAGGTCTATCTGTCTCCTCGGGATTCACCTGAGTGGTGAGAAAATGTGTTTGGCTGTGGGATGTTTTTTGTCCTATGTCCCTTCAGTCTTGAAGCTGTTGGGGATGAGTCTGTGTTAAAAGTCCAGTTGCTTCCTGAAAAAGCACCTTTGGGACAATCCTGACTTGGAGGACTGAGGACCTCCGTAGTCTTCCTCTTGGACAGGACATATTTAAATTCTGTTGCCTTCTGGCCCGTATCTTTGAGTGAATCATCGCTCAGAATACACGCCAAGCGTCCTGCTTAGCTGCGCAAGGAATGCAATTGGGTTGCCTTATATAATCCAGTAGGTGTTGTTTAGTGACGCCCAGGCCTGTGTTCAGAGAACCTGGTCTTCACAGTTCAAAGAGTCTTTCCCCGAGCAGGCCCGTGCATGTTTACTTCAAGGCAAGCCTTGTGCATTCCATGGAAAAAATACCACGGCTAGCCAAGGAAACACACACTAACGGGCTCTCAAACAGAGCGATCCGGAGCCCTAACTCAAGACACAAATGGCCAGCTTTCAATGATCAAAACTAGGAGTCATCATGCAAAAAAAAACAAAAACCCAACTCTACAGAGAGGTCTATAGGGCTGAGAAAATATATTGTGAAGGTTTGATAGCGCTTAGAGCAGGATTCAGCAATGTGCAGCTCTGGAGCTGCATGTGGCTTTTTCATCCCTCTGATGCAGCTCCCTGTCACCGGTCGGTGCCACAATTTTGAGAGGAGCTTCCGGTTTGTTTGGGGGGTGGGAAGCATAGCATGCCAGGAAGAAACTCTATGACAAGGGGCGGGTTTTCCGGTCAACCTCCACAATGGATAGGGCTTTCAGTTAGGGCATGTAGAGGAAAAAGGACGTTGCGCTGGGAGGAGACTCTATGGTATGGGAACCGGACTTCTGGTCAGCAGAGGAAAAAGGACACCGCGCTAGGAGGAGACTCTATGGTGGGGGAACCGGACTTCTGGTCAGCAGAGGAAAAAGGACACCATGCTAGGAGGAGACTCTATGGTGGGGGGAACCGGACTTTCAGTTGGCAGAGGAAAAAGGGCACCACGCTAGGAGGAGACTCTATGGTGAGGGGAACCAGACTTCTGGTCGGCTCCAGAATTGAACGGGGGGCTTCTGGTTAGGACCTTTGTGGCTCTTTGAGTGTTTAAGGTTGCTGACCCCTGACTTAGAGAAAGGCAACTTTCTCCAAGGTGGCCACTTCCAGGTGTGTCGAGATGACGGTTTTCAGAACTCCAGATGAGATGCCACCGTGAAGAAAATTGTAGCCGTTTTTATTTATTTATTGCTTTCTTTGTCAAACATGTACAAGATAACAAGTATGGGTATGAGCCTAAACAGGAACAAAGGAAGTAAATACAGATAAATGGGGACAGTTGGACAGGGACATTAGGTACGCTGGTGCGCTTATACATGCCCCCCTTTACGGACCTCTTAGGAATGGGGTGAGGTCCAGGCTAGGCAGTTTGAGGTTGAAGCTGTGGGGGGTTTGAGGACGTAACAATGGTGTCAGGTAGAGCATTCCAGGCATTGACCACTCTGTGGCTGAAGTCGTATTTTCTGCAATCGAGTTTGGAGCTGTTTACCTTGAGTTTGTATCTGTTGTGTGCCTACGTATTATTGAGGTTGAAGCCGAAGAAGTTGTTGATAGGTAGGACGTTGTAGCAGACAATTTTATGTCCTATGCTTAGGTCAGAGTATAGGTAGCGTAGTTCCAGCTTGTCGAAGCCCAAAATTTCGAGCCTGGTGGCATAAGGGATTCTCTTGTGAGCAGAGAAGTGGAGGGCTCTTCTCGTGAAATACCTCTGGACTCGCTCGATTGTATTAATGTCCGATATGCAGTGTGGATTCCAGGCAGATGAGCTGTATTCGAGGATTCGTCTGGCAAAGGTTTTGTATGCCCTAGTTTGCAGTACAACGTTACCGGAGAAGAAGCTTCATTTTCCTTCCTCTGCGTGTCCCTTTCAGGTACAGAAGACATGTGTCATCTGAGAAAGTTGGACCTGTGAGCTGTTGCTATGAAGACCACCTTTGCATCACAAAGACAGGAGGATTGAGAGTCTTCGATTCGACCTGCAGATGGGGGGGGGGGGGGGAAACCATCTCCTTGAAATAATCAAGGCTGTGCTGCTAAGCTTCAAATGTATCCATGACGTCAAGAGTTTGGCACCCGCCGTTGTTTGCACACTCTTCCTGGTGACGTCGGTGGCAAACCGTGCCAGCCACAAGTTATCCTCTCTCTCCTCACCTGCTTAAGGTGGAGAAGGCCACTGTTTGTGTTCGGTATCACATGGGTGAAGCAGCCCAGCTTTTTCCTGACCCTCAAGGGAGGAAATTTCCCCCGGGCACGCTTGTGTAACAGGCCGACCTCTATGACACATACATGCTGTGACCTGCCTACTGGAAATACATGTTTGTTTATCATGTTGCTCCCTACAATATGTTCCCTCTCCTTTCGTCGTGGGCCTTTCGGGGGAAAATTCTACTCGCCAACAAGAAATTCTACTTTTCTCGGCCAGTTTAAGAGTTGGCGCCACATGCAAGAAATTACAGGAGAACAGATAAAATACAAACCTGAAAATCTTTCTGCGGGGAATAATCAAAGGGAAATATACAAAGAAAATTAAGTACATATTAACACATCTGCTAACTACAGCTAGAATAGCATTTGCCCAATGCTGGAAACAAAATAATATCCCCTCGGACAAATTAGTGATTAAAAAAACTTTGAATTGTGCAGAGATGGACAAATTAACACTGGAATTAAAAGATAAAGAAGAGTCGGAATATTATGAAATTTGGAACAATTGGTACAAATGGCTGCAAAACCAGAATAAAATTAATTAAGCCAAAAAACAATATATATATAAATATATATAAAACTGTGTGTAAATATAGAAGCGAAATATTGTATACATGTACAGATATGATGATATAACAATGTTGATATAATGACTGTAAGGTGTTGTAGAAGGGAAAAATAGAAAAATAATGAGCAAAAAAAAAAGAAAAAAAAGAATTGGCACCGTAAAGAGAATCCTGGAGCATTTGCGTTAAGGTCTTCAACATCAACTCTGCGTTCTTCTTACCCCTTAAAATGAGATATCTCTCTCCCGGGAGATTCGCCAACAAGACAGAAGCACAACTGATTTCTCCGTTCCCCAGCAACCTGCTCGGCTTCCGAGAAATTAACAAGGAGCTTGCTTGTTCGCTCATTGACAGATTTGATGTATGTTTGTGTCTCCCCAGCTCGGGAACAAGAGATTCCGGCCAGCTAACATTAGGTTAGAAGTGTCAAAAAATAAAATAAAAAACCAAAGACCCACCGTGATATGGAACACAATGGTGGTTGAATGCACAAACACTTCCAATCTGAAAACCACTATAACATGGGCTCCGGCCTGATGGAGACACCACAGGTTCCTAGACCTCATGAAAAGGGGTCAAGGTGATTTGAATGTTGGCATCAGGGATATGCTGCCCCCCAAGGGAAATTAAAGAGATTGAGACTCTCGAAAGAGTGCAGAGAAGAGCAACTAGTATGATTAGGGGACTTGAGACTAAAACAAATGAAGAACAGTTGCAGGAACTGGGCATGGCTAGTCTAGGGAAGAGAAGGACCAGAGGAGACATGATAGCAGTCTTCCAGTATCAGCAGACTAAAAAGCAGAGACATCACCCTGCCAATCAAAAGTGTGTCTAGTCAAGGCTGTGGTTTTCCCAGTTGCAAAGGATGGCTGTGAAGGTTGGACCATAAGGAAGGCTGAGCACCAAAGAATGGAGGCCTTTGAACTCTGGTGCTGGAGAAGACTCCTGCGAGTCCCTTAGACTGCAAGGCCATCCAACCGGTCAGTCCTAGAGGAGATCCACCCTGACTGCTCTTTAAAAGGCCAGATCCTGAAGAGGAAACTCAAAGACTTTGGCCACCTGATGAGAAAGAAGGACTCCCTGGAGAAGAGCCTCATGCTGGGAACAACGGAGGGCAGAAGAAGATTTGCCATAGCTTTCCTCCCCAGGAGCAAGTCTCTTTTCATTTCTTGGCTGCCGTCCCCGTCTGCAGAGATCTTGGAGCCCAGGGAAACAAAATCGGTCATTACCTTCCATTTCTTCCCCATTTATTTGCCAGGAATTGAGAGGGCCGGATGCCATGATCTTCATTTTCTTAATGTTGAGTTTCAAGCCAACTTTTGCACTTCTCCTCTTTCACCCGCATCAAGAGGCTCTTTATTTCCTCTTCCCTTTCTGCCATTAGAAAGCTATCTCATGCAAATTCTTACATGGGAAGATTGTTGCCGTCAGGAAAATTCCTGCTCAGGAATCCTTGCCTCGCTCCTTCACCTTTCGTTGGGAGTGTTATTAAAAGTAGATTTTTTCTTGCGTTGTTCAGAAAGGGAGGCAGAGATACTATCTGTCAACTATTCAGTTGCGTAAGCACTGGGCGGCAAAAATGTCTCTGGAGGAGCAAAGACATTCCAGAAGGCAACGATGCTATTTATCCTACATGCTAAGGGTGCACTCATCATTTTTAAGTGCACAATGAATCATGGCGCTTTGTGAAATCCTAAGGGTTGCAAAAAAAAAAAAAAAAAGGTTTCCTGAAAGGAGAAACAGACTTTAAATAGGAAGCAACCGAGTGAAACCTGCGTGCGCAGAAACTAAGGCATGTTCTCATCCTTTGGTGGGTGGAATGGTGCATTTGAGAATGGGCCCACCAGTTTGATTGTAGGACACACTTAAGGTCCCCAGGATCAGAGTAGAAGAAAAGAAAGAAGACTAGGCTAAAATATTAGCATACCTCAAGGACCCAGATGAGAAGTACAAGTTGGAATGGAGAAGATGGATTGATTATATCCAAAATAAATATGGGACTAAGAAATTTCAGTTAGCTTATGAATGAAGGTACAAGGAATGTTACAATTTATTTAAAGTTAGCTTTACGAAAGGGGAGTTAAAGCACAAGCGAAGGGACGATGCTAAAGTTAGTTAGTTTATTTTAGTGTATGATTGTTAAATGTTTATACCCTGTATTTGCTCTGGGAGGTTTGGGGTGGGAGGGTGGGAGGGGATGTGGGATTGAGGGGGGGGGAGGGAAGGAGAAAGATATACAATTGTAAAACTTATTAAAACCTTTTAATAAAAAAGAAAGAAAAGAAAGAAGACTCAGCGTAATCTTTTTTTTAGTTTTTTATTTATTTTTCCTTTCAAATTCATTCTTAAATATACGTTCTTATAATTGCTGTTTTAACATTTGTCAATTCATATCGTTTTTCTGTCTGTATATTTACATGTTCATACTTTCTTATTTCTCCTCCCCCTGATTTAATAATGTGTTCTTATCAGATATCCTTGAATTGTATTATTATTGTCATTAGTATTGTGTATAAAGTCAACTGATCATTCTTATTACTATTATTATTCTACTTATTAAGTTCAGAATTCTTATTAATATCTTGTAAATCTGAAATGACTCCGACAATTCACTGTTCACCAGGCCCCTATGTGTATTTAAAGAAAAAAAAATGTATAATTTTTTTTTAATTTATTAAAATATTTTTTAATAAATTAAAAAAGAAAGAATGGACGGAAGGGAGGAAAGAAGGAAGGAAAGGAAAGAAAAGGAAGGAGGGAAGGAAAGGAAGGAAAGAAAGAAAGGAAAGGAAAGGGAGGGAAGGATAGGAAGGGAGAAAAGGAAGGAAGGAAAGAAAAGGAAAGGAAGGAAGGGGAAAGAAAGAAAGAAAGAAAGAAAGAAAGAAAGAAAGAAAACTCAAGAAATGCAAAACATATCTTAGATCATCTCTTCCCAGTTTGGATGCTGTCCAGAATTATGACATCTTCACAATTCTCAGTGATGGTCCTTTAGGTGGTGGAAAAGCTATGTTAGATGTGCAAACAGCTTTGGCTTCTCTCGATCACTGTAATTGAGGATGGGGTCTGAAGACTGCGTGCTGAGGTGGGCTTCCTCCTTCCTCAGAGTAAGTCACCAGACTTACTCTGGTGACTTTTCTGTCCCAAAAAATCCTAAGGTCTTTTTTTTCTCCACGAAGACCTTGGAGGCCTTTAAAATATGCTCTTGAATACTATTTCAGTATCCAGTCCTGTTGGCTTGACCTCTTGCCTGTTTGACCGGTTAATCTTCCTTAACCAGTTATTTCCCCCCCACTTCTCCTTTCTTTTAAAGTTTGTTTTTGCTGCCGGAGGTGAACTGATAACGTTCTTATGTGCGTTGTGGTTGTGATGTACCAAAAACATTATCACGCTGGTGTGAAGGAGGTGTGCTTCGTTGATTTACATCCTAGCACTCTGAACTTTATCCTACCACTCTGAACAGGAAGCGCGTGATGGATTTTGCTGTGGCTGTTCCTCCCCCTCCCGCCACCAAAACAACAACAACAGAACAGTATAACAGAGCTGGAAGGGACCTTGGAGGTCTTCTAGTCTAGCCCCCTGCTCAAGCAGAACAAAAGCTTGTGTGTGGACTCTCCTCCCTCCTGATTTATTTCCACCCAATGCAGAACTTCTCATCCTCGTGATTGTGCGTGCAGTTGCTTGCTTACAAGGCGTGATGAGGGCGTATATATCAGCCAATGGAAACCCTACCCAACCAAATGGACCTTGGACCAAGGCTGAATGGCACAATAAAGTCCCAGCCCAGTCTTGGGTGTCCCCATCAACCTTGGATGGAGAAGCAAAGAAAACATCAGATTACAGAGCAGAACCTGGTGGCTTCTGAGTCCTCCTCAAACCGCCTTTTTATTCTGACCTAGGCTGACTGAGAAAGCATAAATCACACCCTTCGTCTCAAAAAGCCCTCTTATCAGCGTTCCAAGTATCATGTGGAATTAAATCAGAGTCCAAGGCTTAACGATCCTTAAAGTTCCAATTTAATAAAGCAGACATCTTAGCACATTGCTGTGTTAATCCCAATTCTGGAAATGACATCAGAATCCCACCCAGTTAAAAGTTCATGATTTTGTCCCCACACCCACAATCCATCACATGGTCCAATCTTCTTCTTCCATGCTGGCATCCACACCCAGCTTCTTCCACTGGTGAGGAGACAAAGGATGACCTTGGTCTTCTAGAAAAGAATGAAAACAATACATTCCACAATCCTACTCCTGTCTATTCCCCCCTCCCATCGACTATACTAAAGAAACAGCATATTGAAATAAGAGAAAGTGTGGCAGGCCAAAATTCTAAAAGGAATATAAATGCAGGCCTGACACCTCTTTTATTTAAACGGCTGTGAATTATGGTCATAATGATTCACAAAGAGTCTGTGAAGAGTCTGACAGACGTCTGCTCGAGTTGCCACAGTCTTTCAGGGGAATGTTGATAAACACCCACCTTTATCTCCCTTGAAACGCTGCCAGAGACCTAATTGCCAATTAGTTTCGCAAGGCCAAAGGCAGCACAGAGTCAAACTGAGTTTCTCAGAGTTTCAGATGAACTAATTGCTTCCTGCAAAGGCTCACGTCTGTTTGCTCCTCCTTTATATCTTATGGGAGGGACCAATCATCTCCAAGCCTTACTCCCAAATCTCCCCTTTTGTCTTAATTGTTCTTGCCTTCTGGCAGCTCTGCGCAGGCTCACACTGGGAACAGGCTCCCGCTGTTCTTCTGCCTCACTGATGTCAGATTCTGGAGGCGCCAGAGGCATCAAATAACTTCCAGATGGCCCTGGCCCCCTCTCTGCCTCCGACACAGAGCCCTCATCCGAGCCTTCCCCAGACTCCAGGACTGGCCCAGGTTCCTCCCCAACCTCCTCACTGTCCGACTCTGCTTTGGACCACAAGAAGATATTACAAAACTGAGTAAATTAACAAGGAGGGATTTTTTTTGGGGGGGGGGTGTTAATGCGATTTTCCTAGAACAAGAACTTGCTACAGCTTTTACACGCGACTCTGCCTCTCTTCAGATAATTGAAACAGACATTTCTGGATTCACGAGGCCATTTCAGTGAACTGCCTTCACTTCCCATACACGGGCCTGTTTTTTTTATTTTTCATTTTAAGGCAGGCGAGGCTAAAATTAGCAGCTTTCACAAATCAATAGTTAATGATTTAAGATGCTTCCTCTGACTCCAGGCTCTCTGCTTCTATTTTGGAAGCTAGTTGCCTTGGGTGCTTTGATTCTCCTGTATCCTCCCCACAAGCAAGCAAGCAGAATAGAGTTGGAGGGGACCTTGGAGATCTTGTGGTCAAAGCTGCTCTTGTTTGAGCTGGAGCTTGATCCCAACGCATTTTCTTCCACCCAATTTGGTAGGTAGGTAGGTAGGTAGGTAGATATCTATCCATTTACCTACCTATCTGCCAGCCTGCCTGTCTGTCTATCTGTTTCTGTCTCTATGTCTATTTCTTTCTCTATATCTATATATTTATCTATATCTACGTCTGTCTGTCTGTCTGTCTGTCTGTCTGTCTGTCTATGTATCTATCTATTCATATCTATCTATCTATCTATCTATCTATCTATCTATCTATCTATCTATCTATCTATCTACCGACCAACATCTATCTATCTATCTATCTGTCTATCTATCTATCTATCTATCTATCTATCTATCTATCTACCGACCAACATCTATCTATCTATCTATCTATCTATCTATCTATCTATCTATCTATCTATCTATCTATCTATCTATCTATGATAAATAGATGTAGATAGATATAAATGGATAGAGAGATAGGTAGAGATAGAGATGGATGGCTGGAGAGAGAGATAATATAGAGAAAGATAGATAGATAGATAGATAGATAGATAGATAGATAGATAGATAGATAGAGGTAGGTAGGTAGGTAGGTAGGTAGGTAGGTAGGTAGGTAGGTAGATAGATAGATAGATAGATAGATAGATAGATAGATAGATAGATAGATAGATATAAATGGATAGAGAGATAGGTAGAGATAGAGATGGATGGCTGGAGAGAGAGATAATATAGAGATAGATAGATAGATAGATAGATAGATAGATAGATAGATAGATAGATGGATGGATGGATGGATGGATGGATGGATGGATGTAGGTAGGTAGGTAGGTAGGTAGGTAGATATAAATGGATAGAGAGATAGGTAGAGATAGAGATGGATGGATGGAGAGAGAGATAATATAGAGATAGATAGATAGATAGATAGATAGATAGATAGATAGATAGATAGATAGATTCATAGATAGATACATAGATATAAACGGATAGAGAGGTAGAGATAGAGATAGATGGATGGAGAGGGAGATAATATAGAGATAGATAGATAGATAGATAGATAGATAGATAGATGGATGGATGGATGGATGGATGGATGGATGGATGGATGGATAGATAGATAGATAGATTCATAGATAGCTAGATAGATATAAATGGATAGAGAGATAGGTAGAGATAGAGATGGATGGATGGAGAGAGATAATATAGAGATAGATAGATAGATAGATAGATAGATAGATAGATAGATAGATAGATAGATAGATAGATATAGATGGATAGATAGATAACCTTACATGATATACAGTGTGAGTTTTTCTCATGGTTGCTGGATTAATGACCTCTTATCAAAAGAACAAGGGGAGGGGAGGCAGAGATGAGGAGGGTCCTACTACCCTCCCAGATATCAACATTTAATATCTCAGCTACTCCTGAGGAAAATCTGCAGGTGAAGGCGTTCAATGCGTTGGGGGGGGGGAACCCACCCCAAAACATCTTACGTCAAAACTACTGAGTAGAACCATTTTCTATAAATAGAAAAAGAAAACGACTCTGGTGGGGAGGGAAAAAAACAGGAGATATTTGAACAAAGGGGAAAAGTCAGTGGAACTAGCCAAGAAGTCTGTCAGCTTTGATTCATACGGGGGAACTTTTGATCTCCAAGTTATGACAACAGAGGCGTAGCGTCTTCCCCGCAGCCCTTTGCTGAAAGATTAAACTGAACACACTTGATAAAGAGATAAACCCACATGTGAACCCTTCTAATCTTAAAGAGTTTTGGAAACTTTTTAAGAGTTTCTAGCCAAGGGCGGGAGGTTGACTAGAACCCATAAAGTTTAGGAGTGCCTCATTTCCACCCCCTCTCGTCACTTATTCTGTTATTCTGTTTAAGTAGAAAGTGAACTAGAAGACCGCCAAGGTCCCTTCCAACTCTCTTATTCTGTTTAAGTAGGAAGTGGACTAGAAGACCTCCAAGGTCCCTTCCAACTCTCTTATTCTCTTTAAGTAGGAAGTGGACTAGAAGACCTCCAAGGTCCCTTCCAACTCTCTTATTCTGTTTAAGTAGGAAGTGGACTAGAAGACCTCTAAGGTCCTTCAATCTCTCTTATTCTGTTTAAGTAGGAAGTGAACTAGAAGACCTCCAAGGTCCCTTCAAACTCTCTTATTCTGTTTAAGTAGGAGGTGGACTAGAAATCTCCAAGGTCCCTTCAAACTCTCTTATTCTGTTTAGGTAGGAAGTGGACTAGAAGATTTCCAAGGTCCTTCAAACTTTCGTATTCTATTTAGGTAGAAAGTGGACTAGAAGACCTCCAAGGTCCCTTCCAACTCTCTTATTCTGTTTAAGTAGGAGGTGGACTAGAAGACCTCCAAGGTCCTTCAAACTCTCTTATTCTATTTAAGTAGGAAGTGGACTAGAAGACCTCCAAGGTCCCTTCCAACCCTATTATTCTGTTAAGGCTGTCAGTTTGTGTTATTTTTTGTGAGACTGCCATCTTTCTTGAAGGCTGAGTTCATCACCCCAGGTACTCGCTGTAGAGTTCCTTTAATTTTCTGCCACTCAAGGCTCACCGCTTCAAACCAACAAAACCGCAAGATATGTGCGTATGCGTATCTCCTTCTCGGGGTGTGTGTTTGCTCTGATCTGAAGTATGTTTTCTGGGCATTCTCCCCTCCCCCTCCGGTCTCTTGCCTTCTTCAGACTTGATTTCCTCGATGTTTAGGACAACCGAACACATTCTGACATTTTAAAATTCCCTTTGGGGGTCTGTCTGATTTATGGGCTTTCGCTGCCTCTCGCCCTTTCAACACTTGTCTTTTTCGTGCCAAGGGCAGGGGGAAATGTTCTGACCGAGGTTTTCCAAGAGCACGAAGCAAACTCCTGGTCCCGACAAAAAATCCCTTTTATTAATTGACTGTGAATTCTGCTCATTCACCTCCAGCAAAGTCTTTCAAGGGAGGATTTACGGTCACAGACCTTATCTGGCTTGGAGAGCTGCCAGGCTGAGATCTGCAGAACTTGGCAAGGAGAGTCACAAGCCAATGAAGCGAACTAATGGTCTCCTGCAAACTCCACTCCCCTTTCGCTCCTCTTTTCTTTCCTCTGGGAGGGGCCATTCATCATCCACCTGTGGCCTTACTCCCAAGTCGACCCCTGTTCTTTAGCTGTTTCCTTCATCTTGCAATTCTGCGCATGCACACACTGGGAACAGGCTCCAGCTGTTCTTCTGCCTCACTGATGTCTGACTCTGAATGCAGCTGATAACTGGCAAATGGCCCTGGCTTCCTCTCTGCCTCCGTCACAGAGCCCTCATCAGAGCCTTCCCCAGACTCCAGGACTGGCCCATTTTCCTCCCCCACCTCCTCACTCTCCGAATCTGCTGCCAGCTCCACTGGCCACTGATGGGCCACAACAGGAAAAACCATAATAGTAAAACAAGCTCCTTAGGTTAAGAAAATGAAGCCACAATTGCTGGAAGACAACTGAATCTGTCATGGCTACTTACATCTCAGCAGGAGGAAAATAAAAAACAACAACAACAGGGAAAGGCTTATCTTAAATTTGACAAATGGGATTTGCTGAAGGCTGTGATCCAACATCTGGGGAAAGAGACAGGATTTCAATGCCTTTATAACAGGGGTCCCCAAGCTATTTAGGACCACTAAATTGATAATTGTAAACCCCGCGAACCGCTAATACGACCTGCCTAATCACTGGCCATTTGGGCGTGGCTGGGTGGTCATGTGATTAGGTGGGCGTGGCCAACTCAATGTCACTCACGTCGAGGGGCACCTCACCGGCCTCTACTCACCCCTCCCCTCCCAGCCCCTCCTTGCCTGCCCACCCGGGCTCCTTAGGGCCCCAGTAGGAAGCAGTTGCTGGAGCTGAGCAGCCCCCAGGAGAAAGAGTTGGCAAAACAGCTCAGTTCAAATTGTGACCGAGAAGGAGGCCCAGCAGAAGCACCTCACTGAGGACTAGGAGCATAGGCTTTCCAAGCAGAGGGAAGACCTGTGGGAGTGCAAGGCCAGGTGCCGACGCCTGGAGGCTCAGTGGGCTGAGATGGTCAGCTAGTTCCAGGCCATGATGCCGTCCCACTGGAACGAGGCCCTCCGGCTCTTCCCCACCGGCGCCTCTTCCCTCCAGCCTTCGCCCAAAGCCCCCCACCAGGAGGTTGAAGCAGTCCACCATGCAATGGAGTGAGCTCCCGTGACTTGTCCCAGCTTCTGCCAACCTAGCAGTTCAAAAGCACATAAAAAATGCAAGTAGAAAAATAGGGACCACCTTTGGTGGGAAGGGAACAGCGTTCCGTACGCCTTCGGCATTGAGTCATGCCGGCCACATGACCATGGAGACATCTTTGGACAGCGCTGGCTCTTCGGCTTTGAAACAGAGATGAGCAGTGCCCCCTAGAGCAGTGTTTTTCAACCACTGTGCCGCGGCACACTAGTGTGCCGTGACATAATGTAAGGTGTGCCGTGGGAAAAACACCCGCCGGGTGTTTTTGCCTCAGGACATCTCTGTGTCCTGAAAGTTATATATAGTCAATATAGGCACAGAGTTAAATTTTTTTAACATTTTCTAATGGTGCTGTGCCTCGTTCTTTTTTTCATGAAAAAAGTGTGCCTTTGCACAAAAAAGGTTGAAAAACACTGCCCTAGAGCCAGGAACAACTAGCACATATGTGCAGGGGGAACCTTTACCTTTATCATCAGTTGGGAACCTCAGACCAACTTTTTTTTTATCAAAGGGTTGGCTTGCAAGAGAGGTGTGAGTTTTGGTTCACAAAGGCCTGTAGGGTGGTGTGTCATTTCAAGTTAGGAAGAACCCCGGAGAGGCAAGGGAGGACCCTAGCTCTTCTCTTCCCTCTCATCAGGTTGGCTTCATTGCACAACACAACAAAACACCAGTGGGTTTTTATTTTCCCTGAGACAGGCATCCATCCTAGGAGAAGGAACCTGGCAGAAATGGAAGCACGCAATGGCATCGCTATTAGTAGACCAGATTCTGATGTTGTGGGTTTAATTAAAACGTTGATGCCCATCAAAACTCTCTCTGTGGCTTTCCAAAGGTTTGTGTGAATCAGCGAGCGCTGCGTTGTGCAGAGAGGGCATCAAAGAACATTTTTTTGGCATCATATGATGAGCCAAACTTGCATAACTAGCTTTTCCTGTCCCAGGGTTTGCTTAGGGATTTAAAAGTGATGAAAAAAACAGATTTAAAAGAGACATGGGGATTAGTTGGCTAGTTAGGGGGGGGGGGGAGGAAAGTTATGGGGAAGCCTGGTGGTTGGGTTGTGGGAAGATTTCAGGATGCAGGAAGCATGTTGTTGAGTCTCCAGCAGAAATCTTAAGGGTCATTCCTCTTTCATTCAAAGTAGCTTCAGGTTTCACATCTTCTAGTAGGAGGACCATGGGGATTACTGAGTTGGAAGGGACCTTGTAGGTCATCTAGTCCAACCCCCTGTCCAAGCAGGAGATCGTACCCCATTTCTGACAAATGGCAGTCCAGTCTCTTCTTGAAAGTGTCCAGGGATGAAGCTCCTACAACTTCTTCTTCATTATTATTATTATTATTATTATTGTTGTTGTTATTATACAATTGTATCACAGCGGCCAGTTGTTTCACCGGATTTGGCATTGGTTACTAGTCGGGCCCCACCCAGGGGCCTAGGACGTCGTAACATATTTTCTTAATATGCGTGCAGATCCAAGCAGTGCGGCTTTTTGCATTTGACTGATGGTGATTTTGTCAATTTTTAACTGTTTTAAATGTAATTCCAGTGCTTTTGGAATAGCACCCAGTGTGCCAATTACCACTGGAATTACCACTGCTGGTTTGTGCCATAGTCGTTGAATTTCGATTTTTAAGTCCTGGTATCTTGCGATTTTTTCATGTTCCTTCTCGGCGACCCTGCTATCACCTGGTATTGCGATGTCTATGATTGTGACCTTATTTTTCTCAACCAGTGTGATGTCTGGTGTATTATGCGCCAGTATTTTGTCGGTTTGTATACGGAAATCCCACAAGATCTTGACCATCTGATTTTCGGTGACTTTTTCAGGCTGATGTTCCCACCAGTTTGTTGCTGTTTTAATATTATAATTTTTGCACAAATTCCAATGGATCATTTGTGCTACTGAATTGTGCCGCAATTTATAATCAGTCTGCGCGATTTTTTTACAGCAGCTGAGTATGTGATCAACAGTTTCATCAGCTTCTTTGCAAAGTCTGCATTTGGCATCATCAGAGGATTTTTCGATTTTGGCCTTAATGGCATTTGTGTGGATAGCTTGTTCTTGCGCAGCCAGGATTAGTGACTCTGTTTCTTTCTTTAATGTACCTGTTGTTAACCATAACCAAGTTTGTTCACTGTCCACTTTATCTTTTATTTTTTCCAGAAATTGGCCATGCAGTGCTTTGTTCTGCCAACTCTCCATTCTTGATTTTATCACATCTTTTCTGTATTCTTGCTTCGTCTGTTGGGCCTTCAGTAGATTTTTGTTCTTTACTTCGATTAATAGATGTTCTTGACTTTCTTTTAAATAATCAGCCAGTGCATGTTTTTCTTCTTCAACTGTTTGCTTCACTTGTAATAATCCTCTGCCACCTGATTTTCGGGGCAGGTAGAGTCTATCAGTATCACCACGTGGATGTAAACTGTAGTGCATTGTCATTAGTTTCCTGGTTTTTCAGTCCAAAAGGTCCAAATCAGCTTGTGTCCAGTTAACTATACCAGCTGTGTATCTTATAACTGGTATTGCCCAGGTATTTATGGCCTTGATTGTATTTCCACCATTCAATTTAGATTTCAAAATTTTCCTAACTCTGTTGGTGTACTCTCGCCTGACGATAGTTTTTACTTCTCCATGCTTGATGTTATCCAACTGCAGAATGCCTAAGTATTTGTAGGCTTCATTTTCTTTGCATTTAATTAATTGGCCATTGGGCATTTCAATTCCCTCACATGCAGTGATTTTGCCCCTTTTTATGGATACAGTGGTGCATTTTTCCATGCCAAACTGCATTGAAATATCGGTGCTGAATACTTGGACTGTGTTTGTCAATGATTTTTTAGATTTAGATTTAGATTTTATTAAGAATTTATATGCCGCCCTTTTCCCTGGAGGGACTCAGGGCGGCTTACAATAGTGAGGGGAAGGGGGTGCAAGACAAGACTTAAAGGAAAAAAAAATTGTGAATAAAAGAAAATTATCCATAAAAACACAACATTCATTCAACATTCGGGCGGGGTGAGAGTAATCCTATCCCCAGGCCTGACGGGATAGCCAGGTCTTCAGGGCTGTGCGGAAGGCCTGGACTGTGGTGAGGGTACGGATCTCCACGGGGAGGGTGTTCCATAATGTCGGAGCTGCAACTGAGAAGGCTCTCCTCCGCGTAGTCGCCAGTCGGCACTGACTGGCGGATGGAATTCGGAGGAGGCCTACTCTGTGCGATCTGATGGGACGCAGGGAGCTAATTGGCAGGAGGCGGTCTCTCAAATAGTCAGATCCACTACCATGGAGCGCTTTATAGGTGGTAAGTAGGACCTTGAAGTGCACCCGACGATCAACAGGTAGCCAGCGCAGCTCACGGAGGATTGGTGTTATATGGGCGAACCGTGGTGCGCCCATAATCACTCGCGCGGCCGCGTTCTGAACTAGCTGAAGTCGTCGGATGCTCTTCAAGGGCAGCCCCATGTAGAGCACATTGCAGTATTCCAGCCTAGAGGTCACAAGGGCTCGAGTGACTGTTGTGAGAGCCTCCCGGTTCAGGTAGGGCCGCAACTGGCGTACCAGGCGAACCTGGGCAAATGCCCCCCTGGGCATTTCTATTTCTGACTTTCCATAGAGTTTCAAATCATCCATATATAGTAAATGCGAATTTTTTTCAGCTTCTTTGGCTGTTTGGTAGCCTAATTTCATTTTTTTAAAGATTACTGATAGTGGGATCATTGCGATGATGAAGAGAAGAGGTGAAAGTGAATCACCCTGGAAAATTCCTCGCTTGATATTAACCATTCCGTAGATCTCATTCCCTACTGCCAACTCAGTTCTCCATTGTTTCATCGCCTTTTCAGTAAAGGACGTAATATTTTTGCTAATGCCAGTTGTTTCTAAGCATTTTATGATCCAACTATGTGGCAGTGAGTCAAATGCCTTTTTGTAATCAATCCAGACCATATTCAAGTTCGTTTTTCTGTTCTTACAATTTTCTAATATCATTTTATCAATTAGAAGCTGATCTTTTGTGCCCCTGCTCCTTCTTTTGTTGCCTTTTTGCTCTACTGGCAAGATGTTGTTTGTTTCCAAATAATCCATCATGTTATCTGCAATAATGCCTGTGAGTAATTTGAAGGTTGTTGGCAAGCATGTTATTGGTCTGTAGTTTTCAGGTGTTGTTCCTTTAGTTGCACTTTCTGAATCAAGTATGTTTTTCCAGTTGTCAACCAGTCATCAATTTGGCCCTTTTGTAAAATTTCATTCAGTTGCCTGGCCAATATTGCATGTAAACTGGTCAGATATTTGAGCCAGAAACCATGTAATTGGTCCTTTCCAGGTGATGTCCAATTCTTTACCTTTTTAATTCGATTTTTGACCATCTCAGTTGTTATTTCTAATACTTGCATTTGTTTGTTGCCAATGCTTTTCTCAAAGTCATGTATCCACTTTGCTTCCTTGTTGTAGTCCTTTGCATTTTCCCACAATTCTTTCCAGAATTCAACTGTGGCCTGTTTTTCTGGTTTTTCACTTTTGGTGTCACCATTCACATTAAGACTTTGATAAAAACGCCGTTGGTCTGATCGAAATTGCTGATTTTGTTTATATTGGATGATTTGTGCCTCATATCTTTCAATTTTTCTAGCTGTTGCTGTTATCTGCTGTTTTACAATCTCTACAGCTTCATTGATGTTTCTTGTATCCAATCTATATCTTCTGATTAGCCGATCTATGATTTTGTTGTTTTTAAGCCATTGCTCATGCATGTTCTTTAAGTTACTAGCATCTGCCCTTGATTTTTTGATTTTTTGTTCTAAACGGATTTTCCACTTTGGCTTTGATGCTTTTTCTGTTGTGTGACTAGGTACTTTAATTTTAATGCCTAGTTCATTAGTGACTATTACAGCTGCGCTGTACATTAACTGGTTTGTTTCCAAGATGGATCCCGGTTCAATTGTTGAAAACACTGCATTAACCATTTTCATGATAGGGGCCAAAATTTTCTTAGGCACAGTTTTTAGTGATGGTAAACGTTGCCTTTCCTCATTAAGCAGAAAATGCTCCATGATCTTATCCTTCAATTCTTTTTGTTTTTGAGTTAGTTCATCAGTTGGTTCAGTGATAACTGGTTCTAGTGGTGGTGATGTTATTTCCTCCCCGAGAGCTTCTTCTGGGAGTTCTACTATAATGTCTTTAGTTGTGTCTTGAATATCAGTTATTTCCGCTTGTGATATTGTTTTTTGGTTTTTGCAATTTGCCTGAATTTCCTCATGTTCAACTTCACTAAACACTTTATTCCGTATAATAAATCGCCTTTGATCTGCTAGTCGTTGTTCACTAACATTTGAATCTGGATATTGTTGTTTCCATAATTCATACATTCGCTTTAAATAGCCTCTTTTTCTGGCTCTGAGTTGTAGTAACAGGCCATTATGGCACGGTTTTCATCTGCACTATATTTTTGTCGTTTTGTTGGCTGGTCCACTTGTAGCCCACTTGTCGACGGATGTCCAGGGACCCCAACATCTGCCGCAGCCCTTGTTAACCCGCGCGACGACCGATGCGGTATGGAATTCTTATTTATTTTTTTCACCATATTGTATGGGTTGGCGGGTTTTTTTTTACGGGACCAGATGCCAACCTGACCCCAACCCTCCTCCTTTCTCATCCGGGCTTGGGACCGGCAACAGCGGAGTTGTTGTTGTTATTGTTATTATTATTATTATTATTATTATTATTATTATTATTATTATTTCATATACATTTATGTCATCTATGCAACACTTCTACATCTTTTAAATATCCAGTATTTTTCTTTTATCTATACATATATACCTTATACTCTGTCCCTATCTATCTACCTACCATCTATCTATCTATCTGTCTGTCTGTCTGTCTGTCTGTCTGTCTGTCTATCTATCTATCTATCTATCTATCTATCTATCTATCTATCTATCTATCTATCTATCTATCTATCATCTAGCTAGCTAGCTACATATTTACTTACATATCTTTTATCTCTGTTAATTCCATTCAATACATCTTTTATATACATTTGATTCTCTTATATTTCTTATTTCATACTATTTTTATATACAATCGATCTTATACTTTCCCTTCTTGTTAATTCTACGGTTTTGTATTTATTTTTTGATGTCTTGATTTTTTCCCCTTCCATTTATCGCTTTCCTATTTTTTACCTCTTTCCTCTAGCCACTTGTACCATGTTCCATGCTAAGTAGTTACTTGGATTCCTCTTTATCTTTTAGCTCTTTTGTGAGTCTGTCTATTTTGGCGCACTCCAGCATTTTTTTATCACGTTTTCTTCTGTTGCTGTATATTTGTTTTTCCAATCCTGTGCGTGTGTGATTCTTGCTGCCGTGATTATATGTAGTATTAGGTATTTGATTTTTTTTTTCTCGCAGTTCCCTGTAATTAATCATAATAAGAATATTTCCGGTTTTAATTCTATTGGTTGAGCTCCCACAACTTCTGAAGGCAATTTCTGTTCCATGGGTTGATTGTTCTCACTGTCAGAAAATTCCTCCTTCTAGGTTACATCTCTCCTGGATCAGTTTCCATCCATTGTTCCTTCTCTGGCCTTTGGGTGCTTTGGAGAATAGCTTGACCCCCTCCTCCTCTCTGTGGCAGCCCCTCATATATTGGAAGACTGCTATTCTGTCTCCCCTGGTCCTTCTCTTCCCTAGATTCGCCATGCCCAGTTCCTGCAACCGTTCTTTGTATAATTTAGCCTCCAGTCCCCTAATCATCCTGGTTGCTCTTCTCTGCATTCTTTCTATATCTTTCTATATCAATAACTTCAGTGTAGGATTAGGATGAAGGTTCGTTCTCTGAGCTTGTGGGTTGGTTTCCTAAGGTGGCTCAGTGGGTAGAGTGCAGTACTGCAGGCTACTTCAGCTGACTGTTATCTGCAGTTCCGCGGTTCAAATCTCACCAGCTCAAGGTTGACTCAGCCTTCCATCCTTCTGAGGTGGGTAAAATGAGCACCCAGACTATTGGGGGCAATATGCTGACTCTGTAAACTGCTTAGAGAGGGCTGAAAGCCCTATGAAGCGGTATATAAGTCTAACTGCTATTGCTATTGCTATTGGTTTCCAAAAAGCTTAGTGCCTCCCCCTATAAGTAAGATGTTCTTACTTATAAGGACACCCTTACTTGTAAGCTATGGATCTCCTGTCTAATGAGGCAAGATGGCATTCTTTGCTGCGTGCCCTCCCTGGGAGGAAGTGATGAATAAGTTAACAAGATGGTAGCCGTGAGTGAACTCCCATCATTCGAAGGGACTCATCAAGGGCCTTCTCCTGAAGCAAACACAGCCTACTCTTCTCCTTTGGGGTTTGTCAGAAACGGTGTAGGGTCTGCTGCTTGGGTGGGGGTCGGGGGTGGGTTGGACTAGATGACCTACAAGGTCCCTTCCAATTCTGTCAATCTGTATATCTCCAAACTGCTAGCTCCGACGAGAAACTCTCTTCGTGAAACTTGGTTTCAGTGTTCCAGAGATTAAACAACAACAACATTTGCTCCTCAACCATTGCATGAGAGTTTTTGTAACTAGGTGGGCATCCTATGTGTCATTCTTGGACATTGTTTGCATCTGGTTTTTGCTGATCGGGTGCAACGTTGGAAAAACAATGAGGCTTTGAGCTGACGGCGTGGCTCTTTTTGAGTAGGCGTTGGAAGGGATCAACGGATCAACCTATTTTTCTTCTCTTGCCATGGGTTGGGCCTCCAAAGCTGAGTTTTGCTGGCGCTCTTGAATAATGCCGGATCAAACCATTCCCGGCAGTTGGCGGGAGGCATGCACCTGACGTCCGCTGTATCAGATAACCCTCTCCAAAGACAGAAAGGGAAAGGTTGCCTGCACCTCCTCTAAAGTCCTCCTAATTTCCTTCCGACAAGATTTGGAGGCTATCAGTGGTCAGGAATGGGTGTGGAGCTCTCTTGGAACTGTCAAAAAATCCAACACACAATCTGCAACACAATCTCCTTTTAGTAGTTCCAAGAAGGCTTCACACATATTTGCACCACTCAGGGGACCCTGAGGACACAGAGAAACCTCCAAGTGGCCTCAGTGACCCTCTAAAAGGGCGCAAAGGACCAGCTGTCTGCAAGGAGGATCGATCCTTCCATTCCTCACCACTATCTAGTCACAGCTGAAGAAGCTTCTTGGGTGAGAAGCGAAACGTCTTCAAGGAAAAACCTGAAAGTCCAGTTGCCTCTTGAAAGAAGCACCTTGGGGGGCGAAGATGATCTTAACTTTAGGCAGAGGTGCTATACCTCAACAGGTGGGGTCTAGTTGTGGTTTTGGGGTTGGATTGGAGTTCAAAGACCTGCTTGGGCACCAAGCTAAGCCTTCTCCACCTTGTAGTATGTTGCAAGAATAAAAATAGGGTTGATGGTCACAAGGATCTTCATGCTTTAAGTCAACTCATGAATTTGATTCAGACCTCCAATTTGGAGATTCGATTGAACTGGCTCTTAACAGAGTTGGAAGGGATCTTGTAGGTCATCTAGTCCAACCCCCCCATCCAACCAGGAGACCATGCACCATTTCTGACAGATGGTAGTCCAGTCTCTTCTTGAAAGCCTCCAGGGATGAAGCTCCCACAACTTCTGAAGGAAACTTTGGGTTGATTGTTCTCACTGTCAGAAAATCCTTCCTTATTTCCAGGTTGAACCTTGTTCAGTTTCCATCCGTTATTCCTTGTCTGGCCTTCGGGTGCCTTGGAAAATAGCTTGACCCCCCCCCTCCTCTCTGTGGCAGCCCCTCAAATATTGGAAGATGCTCTCCTGTCTCCCCTGGTCCTTCTCTTGCCTAGACTAGCCAGGTCCAGTTCCTGCAACCGTTCTTCATATGTTTTAGTCTTCAGTCCCTTCATCATTCTGGTTGCTCTTCTCTGCACCCTTTCTAGAGTCTCAACCTCTCTTTTATACTGTGGTGACCAAAACTGGATGCAGTATCCTAGGTGTGGCCTTACTAAGGCTTTGCAGAGTGGTATTAGTACCTCCCTTGATCTCGATTGTATCCCGGTTGCAGGAACTGGGCATGGCTGGTCTAGTGAAGAGAAGAACCAGGGGAGACAGGAGAGTATCTTCCAATATTTGAGGGGCTGCCACAGAGAGGAGAGGGGTCAAGCTATTTTCTTTTTTTTATTAAAAGTTTTAATAAGTTTTACAATTATATATATTTCCTCTTCCCTCCCTCCCCCCCAATCCCACATCCCCTCCCCCTTCCCCCTCCCCAACCTCCCAGAGCAAATACAGGGTATAAACATTTAGCAATCATACACTAAAATAAACTAACTAACTTTAGCATCGTCCCTCGCTTGTACTTTAACTCCACTTTTGTAAAGCTAACTTCAGATAAGTTGTAACATTCCTTGTTCATTCATAAGCTAACTGAAATTTCTTAGTCCCATATTTATTTTGAATGTAATCAATCCATCTTCTCCATTCCAGTTTGTATTTCTCGTCTGAATGGTCCTTAAGATATGGTGATATTTTAGCTATCTCTGCTAAGTTTGTTACTTTTAATGTCCATTCTTGAATGGTAGGCAATTCTTCCTTCTAAGCTATTTTCCAAGACTCAACTGTAGCACAAAAAAAAAAGATGAAATATAATTCTCTAGTCATCCTGTAATTAATTTCAGGTTTCGTTTCCCTTGGCTCTCCTTGCAGATGTCTTCTGTAACTGCAGCTCCATCGGAAGCACAAGCGTGGGGGATTGCAACGCCACGGGTCACTGTCACTGCCGCCCGGGTTACACAGGGCCCTCGTGCGACAGATGTGAAGAGGGCTACCATCTCGGGCAGCCTCACCCACGCTGCCTTCCTTGCGAGTGTCATCCCGAGGACTCCATCTCTTCGTCCTGCGACAGGTAAGGAGAACTGCCTCAAACGTCCTTCTTCGTTCCTTCTCTTTTACTGGCCAGGGAAAGCTGGGTAATTGTAGTTTTGGAAGGAGGAATGATGGGTGACCCAGTGGTGGGATTTCAAAATTTTTACTACCGGTTCTGTGGGCGTGGCTTGGTGGGCGTGGTGGCGGATTGGTGGGCGTGGCTATATGGGCGTGGCAGGGGAAGGATACTGTGGCATCTCCATTCCCTCCCCGCCCCACTAACATCAGCAGTGCTGGAAAGGAGAGTGGTTTGTGGAATGGAGGGGGGAGGAGGAGGAGGACTGTGCTGACGTTTCATAACCCAACTAGGTAACACCATCAGTGCTAGAAGGGAGTGGAGTTTGTGGAGGAAGAGGAGGAGGAGGACTGTGAGGTCCTTGGTGCTCTCTGAGCTTGGTTCTTTCCTTGCGGACGTTTCATAACCCAACTAGGTAACACCATCAGTGCTAAAAGGGAGTAGAGTGCGGAGGAGAGGTGGGTTGCTGGCGGTTCGGCCCGGATCGGGAGAACTGGTAGTCGTGGCGGCGAGAGGATCCACTCGCCTGCCCGGATGCTTCTGCACATGCGCAGAAACATCACGCGTGCGCGCGAGCATACGGAGGAAGAGTAGGAGGAGGAAAGGAGGAAGACTGTGAGGTCCTTGGTGCTCTCTGAGCTTAGTTCTTCTCCTGCAGAAATTTCATTACTCAACTAAGTGGCATCATCAATGCTAGAAGGGAGTAGGGTTTATAGAGAGGAGGAGGAGGAGGAAGAGGAGGAGGAAGAAGAAGAGGACGAGGAGGAAGAGGAGGAAGAGTATGGGGAGGAGGAGGAGGAAGAGGAGGTGGAGGAGGAAGAGGAGGAGGAGGAGGAGGAGGAGGATGACTGTGGGCTCCTTGGTGCTCTCTGAGCTTGGTTCTTTTCCTGCGGAAATTTCATTACCCAACTGGCATCATCAATGCTAGAAGGGAGTAGGGTTTATAGAGAGGAGGAGGAGGAAGAAGAAGAAGAAGAGGAAGAGGAAGAGGAGGAGGATGACTGTGGGGTCCTTGGTGCTCTCTGAGCTGGGTGGTTTCCTTGCAGGCATTTCATGACCCAACTAGGTAACACCATCAGTGCTGGAAGGGAGTGGGGTTTCCTCTCTGTTTATATCCTCTGTTTATTTCCTGCCAGCGTTGGTGGTCCCACTGTCTATTCAGGGCTGTGTCTTTTCGGGTGATGTTCTCCCCTCTCTACCTCCCCAGTCTTGAGAATAGGCAACCATGAAAGCAACCGATGGATGTTTTTCTTCCTCCTTCTCAGAAAAAACTCCAATCAACCCTCCCCCCCTCCGCCCTTCCCTAAACATTTCGGGACTTTTGATCCAGGAAGCCTGATGTGGCCCGCCATGCCTCCAGCTGGGAAAAGACGCTTTGGCAAAGGGCTTCGCGCCGTCCAGATGCGCTGGGCGTTTTGACATTTCACCAAAACGCCTCTTCAGAATCCTGGAGAGGTTTTTGGCCCCGGCAAGCAAATTCATGCCACTTGCAAGCCCTCGAGGGAGGAGGAACGCGGCCTGCACAATGCTCCTAGTGTTTGGGGGGCATAGAAAGCACCCCTGTTTTCTGCCCACCACGGAGGTGGGGGGGTCGCTTCACTGGCCTGGCGTCATGGAGAGGATGGGGCTTTCCTCCCCCCCAAACAAAGTATTTATTTATTTCCTCTGGGAGGGGCCATTCATTGTCCACCTCTGGCCTTCCTCCCAAGTCGACCCCTGTTGTTTTTTAATTGTTTAAACTTCTTTTATGAACAAAGTGTTGTCCTGTTTTTTCCCCTTCCCTTTACATCTTCTATTATTATGCATATTCCATTTTGCATCCTATTTCCATTTCAGTCCTCTTATGTTTACTCCATATTCTCCCGCTTAATTTAATTTTTTTTCTTAATAGATAAACAATATCATTATTTGCCTCCGCAAGCTGATCTCATTTAACATATCCTTTCCATATTATTCTCTTTTACTGTTCTTTTTTTTAAAAAATTTTTTTGTTTATGCAAACATCCCATCTTTGCGACACATTAAACTTCTTTCACATATGTGTTGTGATTCTTTTATCTGTACATATGTCTTATATTATAACTATAACTGTAACTGTATCTGTGTCTATAACTATATAACTATAACTATATCTATAATTATAAACTATAAACTATAAACTACAACTACAACTACAACTACAACTACAACTACAACTACAACTACAACTACACTACAAAACTATATATCTATATCTAATCTATAACTATAACTACAACTACAACTACAACTAACTACAACTAAACTATAATATAACAACTATATATCTAATCTATAAATATAACTATAACTATAACTACAACTACACTATAAAACTATATATCTATATCTAATCTATAACTATAACTATAACTATAAAACTCTCTCTCTCTCTCTCTCTCTCTCTCCATATCCATATCCATATCCATATCCATATCCATATCCATATCCATATCCATATCCATATCCATATCCATATCCATATCCATATCCATATCCATATCTAATCTATATCTATAACTATAATACTATATCTATATATCTATATATCTATCTTTCTCTATCTTTCTCTATCTTTCTCTATCTATCTCTATCTCTATCTCTATCTCTATCTCTATCTCTATCTCTATCTCTATCTCTATCTCTATCTCTATCTCTATCTCTATCTCTCTATCTCTCTATCTAATCTATATCTATAACTATAATACTATATCTATATATCTATATATCTATATATCTATATATCTATATATCTATATATCTATCTTTCTCTATCTTTCTCTATCTATCTCTATCTCTATCTCTCTATCTATATCTATATCTAATCTATATCTATAACTATAACTCAGTGGTGGGATTCAAATAATTTAACGACCAGTTCTCTGCCCTAATGACCAGCTGGGTAGGTGGGGCTCGGTGGTCATGTAACCGTGTGGGCATGACCAACTCAACATCACTTACATCGATGGGTGCTTCGCTTTAGCTGTTACAAATGTAGTAAGGGTTAACCGGAGAGGCAGTTTAGGTAAGCAGGGCAGTAAAGATGAGGCTAGAAACAACACCAGAATGTTTCCTTCCTGCCTTCCTTACAGGATTAGCCCTGTAAAGTGGAAAAAAACAAAAGGAGATTTCTTCCAACAACCGGTTCTCCCAACTGCTTAGAAAGTTACCAACCGGTTCTCCCGAATAGGTGCGGACTGGCTGAATCCCACCACTGCTATAACTAACTATAACTATAACTATAACTATAACTATAACTATAACTATAACTATAACTATAACTATAACGATAACGATAACGATAACGATAACGATAACTATAACTATAACTATAACTATAACTATAACTATAACTATAACGATAACGATAACGATAACGATAACGATAACGATAACTATAACTATAACTATAACTATAACTATAACTATAACTAACTATAACTAACAATAGCTACAGCTATAGCTATAGCTATATAAATGCATTTATATTATTTCATACATCTTTTTTCTTCATTCTATATATAACATTCTATATATTTTATGTATAACAACCTTTATTACATTTGACCCGTTTTGCATCCATTTCCTATTATTTATTTGCTACAGTCTATTTTGTATTTCTATCTGTTTTACTATTCATAATTACATATACTCAAGTTTAATTTTATATAGTAAGCATTTCATTGAATTAGTTCTCCACAAGTAGCAAATTTAATCTACATCCCACAAATTTCATTGAATATATAGATCGTTGGCTACATTTCATTCTATTCTGCTAGTAAATCCTTTTCTTTCTTTCCTCCTTTCAACCATTTTCTTAGTTTCTCATGAACTTCGTTTCTCTCGTATTCTCTTCTCATGAAGAGGATGGTTTGAGAGATGCTGGAGCAAAGAGAAATGGGTGGGCAACAGCACTGCATAAAGGCCACTTTCTTCAAACACAGAGGCTGTTAATAAATTCCCGAGTTTCAAATTTGGGGCTGGGCAGAAACCAGACGCGATTGAGACATTTTGCCAAGGGGCAATCCTGGCCTCCGACTGCCCTGTTTCCTAAAACGTCCAGATTAATTGAGCTGAAAACCAAGCCTATAGGTCAGGGTGTGTGTTTTTCCCCTACCAGGAGATGAAAAGTTGGTCGAGGAAGACAGAGGATGACTCCCCATGGAGCCATCTTGTGCAGGGGTCGTTCAACCATTTTGCAAGGCTGATGGAAGGCAGGAAGAAGGAGAGAGAGATGGAGGGGGAGAGAGGAGAGAGAGAGAAAGAAAGAGGGAGGGAGGGGGAGAGAGAGGAGAGAGAGGGAGAGAAAGAAAGGAAAGAAAGAAAAGAGAGTGAGATAGAAGAAAGAGAGAGGAGAGAGAGGGAGAGAAAGAAAGGAGAGAGAAAGAAGAAAGAGAGGGGGAGAGAGAGAGAGAGAGAAAGAAAGAAAGAAGAGACAAGAAGAATTTAATTTAATTTAATTTTTAAATTTTTATTGTAAATATCAATTGGGGTTTTTTTGGATACTTTATTTAATGTTCCTTTTAATTTTTGTAATATGTGTTTTCTTTTATGTTGTACGCTGCCCTGAGTCCTTGGGAGAAGGGCAGCATATAAATCCAATAAACCTAAACCTAAAGAGAGAGAAGAAAGGGAGAGGGAGAGGGAGAGAGGAGAGAGAGGAAGAGAAAGAAAGAAAGGAGAAGAAGAAAGAGAGAGAGAGAGGAGAGAGAAAGAAAGAGGAGAGAGAGGAGATAGAAGAAAGAGACAGAGGGAGAGAGAGCAAGGAAAGAGAGGGGGATAAAAAGAAAGAGGAGAGGGAGAAGAAAGAGAGAGGGGGAGAGAGAGAAAGAAAGAGGAAAGAGACAGAGGGAAAGAGAGCAAGGAAAGAGAGGGGGATAAAAAGAAAGAGGAGAGGGAGAAGAAAGAGAGGGGGAGAGAGAAAGAAAGGAAAGAGACAGAGGGAAAGAGAGCAAGGAAAGAGAGAGGGAGAAAAAGAAAGAGAAGAGAGATAGAAGAAAGAGAGAGGAGAGAGAGAGAGAAAAAGAAAAGAGAGGGAGAAAAAGAAGAGAGAGAGAGAGAGGAGAAGTGTCAGGCAGTAAATCTTGACCGAAATGGATTTCTAAAATCTACCAGGCGTGGATGGCTGGTGTGTAAGGACATTGGATGCTTTGTCCGAGCCTCGCTGGGCCCAAAGACGGGTCATCACTCTCTGCATGGCCCAAGGGAGCAACAGAAGGGGAAAAAAATTAAGGGACTGATAGAAAATGAATGTATTTCTAAGTCTTGGCCGTCTCGGAGCCGGCAGCTCCATGATTAATTGACCTTCGTTTACTCAATGAAACCAATTCTTTGGCCTTGGACACCGCAGGGAGCCATAGCTAAGCACCCAAGCTTGGCTTTCCCCCCCTCTGCTCTTGGCTGAACCGCGGCAGGATGAGACCCCTGGTGTGGTTGGCTGTGTTGCATGTGTGAATGGAAGAAGTTGGGTCAGAGAGAGTTGGCCAGTCACTTCTTCCAAAGATTTCTTTCCAATAAGATGAAAGAAATAAAGTCTGTTTCCCATCAGGAAGGAGTGTTCCTTCCTTCCTTCCTTCCTTCCTTCCTTCCTTCCTTCCTTCCTTCCTTCCTTCCTTCCTTCTTCACTCCTTCTCTTCCTTCCTCCCACTCTTCCTTCCTTCCTCCCTCCCTCCCTTCTTTCCTTTCTCTCCCTTCCTTCCTTCCTCACTTCCACCCTTCCTCATGCCCTCTCTTTCTCCCTCACTCTCTCTCTTCCGTCCTCCTTTTCTCCTTTTCTTCTTTATTACCTTCCTCTTCCCCTTCCTTCCTCTTCCCCTTCCTTCCTCACTTCCACCCTCCCTCCCTCTCTTACTCCATTCCTCCCTCCGTCCCTCCCTCTCTTACTCCCTTCTTTCCTCCCTTCCACCCTCCTTCCCTCCCTTCTTTCCTCCCTCCCTTCATGCCTCCCTCCCTTTCTTTTTTTATGCAATATTTTTATTATATGTAAAGTTTTTTATTTTTTTCATTTTCATAACATAAAACCACATGTGTACTATTACATAACCAACATCATATTGTGTTATTAAATGTTTACATCAATTCATCTTACCATCAACTCCCAAAAACCAATTATTGGCTCTTCTGCTCTCCATACACCATATTTGTACTTTAACTATCACTTTCTTGGTATAATACAATACCATAGCAGAGTTTGAAGGGACCTTGGAGGTCTTCTAGTCCAACCCCCTGCCTAGGCAGGAAACCCTATACTGTTTCAGACAAATGGCTATCTTCTCTCTCTCTCCTCCCCCTCCCTACCTCCTTTCTTCTCTCTGTCATCCTTCCCTTCTCTACTTCCCCTTCCTCTCTCCTTCTCCTCTCTCCCCTGTCCACTCCTCCTTTCTCTCCTCCTCTTCCCTCCTGCCCTCTCTCCTATCTCTCTCTCTTTCCCTTACCTCTCTCCTCTACTTCACACTATTCTTCTCTTGTATTTCAGCTTCTGAGCGAGCTCCATTTTATGTTGATGGTATTTATAATTCCTTTTCAGTAAACATATTTAATTTTAACAACTATCTTCCTCCTTTTTTTAAAAGAGAGAACAAAAAAGTATATGATTTATAGTCGTTATGCTTTTAACGCCCCCCCACCTCAATTTAGGCCGAGATGTAGACCTGGTTACAATTCCCAGCTATTCTCATCATTATATTTATGTAATTATACATCCTTACATGCCCCCACTTTGTGATTCTGTCTTTAAATCTCAATAGTTTCCCATTGTAGGTATATTTCATGTTCCCTTCCTTCCTTTCTCACTTCCACGCTCCCTCCCTCCCTTCCTGCCTTCCTCTCTCCCTCTCTCCCTCCCTCCCTTCTTTCCTTCCTTCTTTCCTTCCTTCCTTCCTTCCTTCCTTCCTACCTTCCTTCTTTCTCTTTCTTTCTTTCTTTCTTTCTTTCTTGTTTTTCACCCTATCAAAAGCAGGTCAACGCCAAGTCAACACATCTAGAATCATCTGGATGGGCGGGGGTGTTTGCTTCCGGCAGTTTTGTAAGAGGGAGGGATGCCGAGGGAGGGCTTGGACAATGGACTTCGGTTGTCACAGAACGGTTGACTCAGCCGGCTTCCCAATTTCATCGGGGCAATAATAAGCGTTGCCGTCAATAAATGCGTGTCCCAGTTGCCATTCAGTCTCCATCCACTGTTTCGCTGTTTCCTGTCTGGATCCAGAAAACAGAATAGCAGGGATGGTGGAAAGCGCCATTCTCTCCTTTGTGAAGAAAATTGTGTGTCCCAGTTTGGCTGGACTGGAAGACAAAGAGCTCCCAGATTTGTTCCAGTCCTCATTTGGTCTTTGGTCTTTGGCCTCGTGCTCTGGACTGCTCTCTTTCCCTCCTCTTGTTTGGCTGATTTTGGCTTCTCCCCCTTGTTCCTGGCTCACATCTGAGCCAGGCCCGTGGCTGAGGTGACCATTGTTGAGGCATTTGCAAGAGGTCATGCCAAACCACCCTCAATGTCCCTGCTGTGGACTGCCAACAGCCAGCGGAATTGGCAGCAGAGTCGGACAGTGAGGAGGTTGGGGAGGAACCTGGGCCAGTCCTGGAGTCTGGGGAAGGCTCGGATGAAGGCTCTGTGTCGGAGGCAGAGAGGGGGCCAGGGCCGTATGCCCTGTTATCAGCTGCCTCCAGAGTCAGACATCAGTGAGGCAGAAGAACAGCTGGAGCCTTTTCCCAGTGTGCGCATGCGCAGAGTTGCCAGACGAAGGAAACAACTAAAGAACAGGGGTCGGCTTGGGAATAAGGCCACAGGTGGACGATGAATGGCCCCTCCCAGAGGGAATAAAAGAGGAGCGACAGGGGAGTGGAGTTTGCAGGAGTTTGCTTCATTGGTTCGTGACTCTCCGAGACTCCTTGCCAAGTTCTGCAGATACCGACCTGGCAGCTCTCCAAGCCAGATAAGGTCTATGACTGTAAATCCTCCCTTGAAAGACTTTGCTGGCTGTGAAGGAGCGCAATTCACAGCCAATTAATAAAAGGAGATTTGTCAGGACCAGGAGTTTGCTTCCTGCTCTTGGGAAGCCTTGGTCAGAACAGTCCCATCTCTCAGTTGCTCCTGACCATGGTTTGTTTCCAAAGAAGGACAGGGTGAAATTTGTACAGTGAGGGGGGGAGTAGAAGCCACCATCAGAATTGTCCCCAAGTCTTGGAAGAGAAGAACGTGCCATGAGAAGTGATGGTTCCCTCACTCGCTTGACCTGATGAGGCATCTCTTGCGCTTGGGAGCAAAAGTTTCTTTGTCCAGATGCAAATTTCTCTCATCCTGGCAGGAGAGTTCCCTCCACCATCTCTCAAAGTTCATTCACGCTTTGGATCCGAAGCGTCTCAATGCTTCCTTCCCACCTGCCTAGCAGTTGAATCCCACCGAGGGAACCTGTCTCAGAGCTCCTCATCTGGAGAGGTCATGAGGCTGGCATGGACGCCTTCAGCCAGCAGCAGTGACTCTGCAGTGGCAGTGTTCTGCCGTTTTTAGAGCAGGGGGCAGAGAAGGGGGCTGGAGGGGTGCCAGCGGGGAAGATGGGTGGCTGTAATCTGGCTGAAAATGAGCTTATGTGACAGAAGGAGGGACATTCGGAGGGCTTAGAGGGTCTCATATTGAAATAGCTTAGTTTTGAAGGGATAAAATTCCCTCTTTCCTTCCTTCCTTCCTTCCTTCCTTCCCCCCCTTCTCAAAATGAATGTTCTTTTAAGGCTGATTGGTTCTATGGTGAACACTTTACTGAATTTCAATTTCTTTTCTCCCTCCCCCTTTCCTTCCTTCCTCCTTCCCTTTCCTTCCTTCCTCCCTTTCCTTCCTTCCTTTCTTCCTTCTCCCCCTGATCACCTATTGCCCTTCCTTCATTCCTTTGCTCCTCCCCTTTCCTTCCTTCCTTCTCCCTCTGACCACCTATTGCTCTTCCTTCCTTCCTCCCCTTTCCTTTTCTCCTTCCTTCTCTCCTCCCTTCCCTCCTTCTTTCCTTCATCCTTCCTTCTTTCCTCCCTCCCTCCCCTTTCCTTCCTTCCTTCTCCCTCTGATCACCTATTGCTCTTTCTTCCTCCATTCCTCCATTCCACCCCTTTCCTTTCTTTGTTCCCCCATTCCTCCTTCGTTCTTCCCCTTTCCTTCCTTCCTTCTCCCTCTGATCACCTATTGCTCTTCCTTCCTTCATTCCTCCTTTGTTCCACCCCTTTACTTTCTTCATTCCTTAGTTCCCCCATTCCTTCTTCGTTCCTCCCCTTTCCTTCCTTCATTCCTCTGTTCCTTTGTTCCTTCCTTCCTTCCCTTCCCCTTCCTCCCTTCCTTCCTTCCTTTCCAAAATAAACTTTATTTTAAGGCTGATTGGTTCTATGGTGAACACTGAATTTCAATCTGTTTTCCTCCCTCCTTCCATTTCCCTCCCTCCCTCCCCCCCTCTCTTTCATCATTTTCCAGATTGCTCTATGCCTCTATGACCTGAGCTTTATGTGAATTCTTGAGTTTTGTGGAGGGGGGAGTTGGGGAAGAATAAACAGAGAAAGAGCCTTTGGAGTAGGCGAGCCATGAAAGAGGATTTTGTCATACGTTTCATTCTATAGAGGCATTGAGTCGGCTGGGGGGGGACGGAGGGCAAAGCCAGGATTTCTGTCTCTTGTGAAAGATTTCCTTCTGGCCCGTGGCTTCCAGCCATCCGAATTGAATTCAACATCCTGCCACACCGGCATTAAAACTTGAACTTTTAGGCACCCAAATTTCCCTTTAAAATGCTTAATAACTTCCCTTCTCATTCTGGGTCAACTGGGAAGGGAAGAATTTGGAAGCACAGAGCCAGAGGAGGTGGCCTCCTACCAATGGAAGCGTTTGGACATCGGATTTCTAGCGGGATGACGCTACCATGTTAAGCTGATTCTGCTCCCCCCTTCAGCTTGAGGAACAAACTATGGTTAAGTCTATGAACTGTGCTCTGCTATAAATATAGGGACGCAGGGGCTCAGTGGCTAAGACACTGAGCTTGTCGATCAGAAAGTTCGGCAGTTCGGCGGTTCGAATCTCTAGCGCCGCGTAACAGAGAGAGCTCCCGTGACTTGTCCCAGCTTCTGCCAACCTAGCAGTTCGAAAGCATGTGAAAAATGCAAGTAGAAAAATAGGAACCACCTTTGGTGGGAAGGGAACAGCGTTCTGTGCGCCTTTGGCATTGAATCATGCCGGCCACATGACCACAGAGATGTCTTCGGACAGCGCTGGCTCTTCGGCTTTGAAATGGGGATGAGCACCGCCCCCTGGAGTCGGGATCGACTAGTACCTATGTGTGAGGGGAACCTTGACCTATAAATATAGCAGTTGTTCAACATTTGTGGGGCTGGCACAAAGAAGAGGAGGGGTCAGCCTATTCTCCAAAACACCAGAAGGCAGGGCAAGAAGGTAGAAACTTATCAAGGAAAGACCCAAATAAGGAGAAATTTCCTTAATTATGAGAAGAATTTAATCATTTGCCTCCAGGGAATTGTGGGTGCCCCATCGCTGGAGGTTTTCAAGAAGAGACTGGACAGCCATTTGTCTGAAATGGTTTAGGGTCTCCTGCCTGAGCAGGGGGTTGGACTAGAAGACCTCCAAGGTCCCTTCCAACTCTGTTTTTTATAATGTAAAGCATTAATGTTGAGTCTATGTTAGAGTGTTTACTCATTTCTTTTGCATTAAAGAAGACCTTAACCCCAGAGAAAATCTGAATTCTTCCTCTTTGTGCCAACATTTCTTTCTCTCTCTTATCCGTCCGTCCATCCATATCTATCTATCTATCTATCTATCTATCTATCTATCTATCTATCTATCTATCTATCTATCTATCTATCTATCTACTCCCTCTGTATCTCTCTTTCTCTATTTTCTACCTATCTACTCTTCTATCTGTCTTCTATCTAATCTCCCTCTGTATCTCTCTATCCATCCATCCATCCATATCTGTCTGTCTATTTATCTATCTCTAACATCTATCTAATGTCTTCTGTCTGTCTTCTATCTAATCTCCCTCTGTATCTCTCTTTCTCTCTCTCTCTCTCTCTCTGTCTATCTATCTATCTATCTATCTATCTATCTATCTATCTATCTATCTATCTATCTATCTATCTATCTATCTATCATGTCTTCTGTCTTCTATCTAATGTCTGTCTGTCTGTCTGTCTGTCTGTCTGTCTATCTATCTATCTATCTATCTATCTATCTATCTATCTATCTATCTATCATGTCTTCTGTCTTCTATCTAATCTCCCTCTGTCTGTCTGTCTGTCTGTCTGTCTGTCTGTCTGTCTGTCTGTCTGTCTGTCTGTCTGTCTGTCTGTCTATCTATCTATCTATCTATCTATCTATCTATCTATCTATCTATCTATCTATCTATCAACTATTCTCTTGTATCTGTCTTCTATCTAATATCTCTCCCTCCTTCCCTTCCTATCTCCCTCCTTCCTTTCTCCCTCTCTCTCTTCCATCACCTGGCAATTCACATGTACCCACAAGTCCTCCTCAACAGAATACAACTCATTCTGCTGCTTGGCAATTTGGGGTACTTATAGCCCAGCCCTTCTCATTGGCTTGGAGAAGACTCCATTTCCTCAATTCTTCCTTCAACCCAAATTCAACCAATGGCAACACGCCCTGGTTTCGAAGGCGCCACCACAATGCCTCCTGTTTGATCTCTGGTTCTTTGTTTCCAAACAGCCTTGGAAGATGCCAGTGCAAAGCTGGAGCCACGGGGACGAAATGCGCCCAGTGCCAGGAAGGCTTCTCCAAATTCAACGGGACCACCTGCCGTCCATGCCAGTGCAACCATCATTCTTCGCAGTGTGATCCTTTGACAGGTAAACCGGGGATGCTATGGGGTTGTTTTGTGAGGAGTGGGCCCTATCCAGGTTCCTCCTGGAAAGGATTCTCCAGCAGGAACAACTGATCACGGCAAAATCTAGCTCAGTTCATAGAGGAGGAGAAGGATTAGCAAAAGGCAGGACTATCCTTCCTTTGGTCATTGGAGGTCCATCTCACCATTCTCTGATGGAACTTAAAGCAGCTTAGATTGGCTAGAAGAACTAACCAGGAGAGCTTAGCTTGAGGAACCTCAACTCAAACCATAATATAAGCTATAGTTTAATCCAGAGGACCTCAAATTACTGCCTCCAAGGTCCCTTTCAACTCTGTTTTCTATAATGTAAAGCATTAATGTTGGGTCTACGTTAGAGCGTTTTCTCATTTCTTTTGCATTAAAGAAGATCTTAACCCCAGAGAAAATAAGAATTCTTTGTACCAACATTTTTCTCTCTCTCTCTCTCTTATCTGCCTGCCTGCCTGTCTACCTACCTACCTACCTACCTACCTACCTACCTACCTACCTACCTTCCTTCCTTCCTCCCTCCCTCCCTCCCTCCCTCCCTTCCTTCCTCCCTCCCTATCATCCATCCATCCATCCATCCATCCATCCATCCACCTATCATCATCATCTATCTCTAATCTTTTCTGTCTTCTATCTACTACCTTCTATCTACTCCCCCCTCTCTCACACACATCTCTCTATCTAATGTCTTCTATATGTCTTCTATCTAATTTCTGTCTGTCTGTCTCTCAATCTATCTGTTTGTCTGTCTGTCTGTCTGTCTGTCTGTCTGTCTGTCTATCTATCTATCTATCTATCTATCTATCTATCTATCTATCTATCTATCTATCTATTCCCTCTGTATCTCTCTCTTATGTATCTAATGTCTTCTATATGCCTTCTAACTAATTTCCATCTGTCTGTCTGTCTGTCTGTCCGTCCGTCCGTCCATCCATCCATCCATCCATCCATCCATCCATCCATCCATCCATCCATCCATCCATCTATCTATCTATCTATCTATCTATCTATCTATCTACCTTATCTCTATCAATTATCCTATTTATCATCCATCCATCCATCCATATCAATCTTTCTCTCTCTCTCTCTCTCTCTCCCTCCCTCCCTCCCTCCCTCCAAACTATGGCCCGCGGGCTGGATACGGCCCACTGAAACCATTAATCTGGCCCGCATAGGACCATGAAGCTGTCTCCGCCCACATTGCCCCACCCACCTGCCCCACCCCTACCCTTCAGCCGAGCGCAGGACTTACCTTCACGAGTCCCGCGGGCTGCGACTGGAAGGTAAGGCCAACATTTTTGGCCTGCAGAATGCTACTGGAGGAGAGAGTGGCCAAAAATGTGTGCTGCTAAATTGGCCATGCCCACCTAATTACAGGACCACCTAGCCATGCCCCCCCAGGTGGTCTGCCTCCCCCAACAGTCTGAGGGACCGTGAATTGGCCCCCTGTTTAAAAAGTTTGAGGACCCCTGATTTAACCAGTGCAGCGGTTTGCCTCCAGAAGTTGTGAATGCTCCAACCCTGGAGGTTTTTTAAGAAGAGTTTGGACAACCATTGGTCTAAAATTGTATAGGGTTTCCTGCTTGATCGGAAGGTTGGGCTAGAAGACCTCCAAAGTCCCTTCCAACTGTGTTATTCTGAAATAAAAGTTCAGAGACAGACGATTTCAACTCCTCCCGAAATGTCGCTTCGCCTCCAAACCGCTGCATCATTTCTCTTTATTGGGATTTATATGCCGCCCTTTTCCCTGAGGGGACTCAGGGCGGCTTACAACCACAGGGGAGGGGAAGTGCAAGGTCAAAACAAAACAATATGTGAACAACAGAAAAATAATAAAACCCAACTTTCATTCAGCAATCAAACAAACACTCGGGCGGGTAATTAGGAGCCTATCCCCAGGCCTGCTGGGAGAGCCAGATCTTGAGGGCTGCGCGGAAGGTCTGGATAGTGGTGAGGGTACGGATCTCCATGGGGAGCTCGTTCCATAGGGTCGGGGCAGCAACAGAAAAGGCTCTCCTCCGTGTGGTCGCCAGTCGGCATTGACTGGCAGATGGAATTCGGAGGAGGCCCAGTCTGTGCGATCTAATTGGTCGATTTAGGGAGGTAATCGGCAGAAGGCGGTCTCTCAAGTACCCAGATCCACTACCATGGAGTGCTTTAAAGATGGTCATCAGTATCCTGAAGCGCACCCGGAGACCAACAGGTAGCCAGTGCAGCTCGCGGAGGACAGGTGTAACGTGGGCGAACCGCGGTGCGCCCACTATCACTCGCGCGGCTGCATTTTGGACTAGCTGTAGTCGCCGGATGCACTTCAGGGGCAACCCCATGTAGAGCCCATTGCAGTATTCCAGTCTAGAGATCACAAGGGCTCGAGCGACTGTTGTGAGAGCCCCCCGATCTAAATAGGGCCGCAACTGACGGACCAGGCGAACCTGGGCAAATGCCCCCCTGGGCATTTCTCTTGGGTTTTGTTTGTTTGTTTGTTTGTTTGTTTGCCCGTAGGCGCCTGCCTCAATTGTCATGGAAACACCGAAGGCACCTACTGTGAGAATTGCAAAGGGCAATTTTATCGCAACCGCTCCGAGCAACACGAGTGCGTCCGTTGTCCTTGCTCCACAGAGTTTTCCAGCGGCAGCTGCCAGATAAGTAAGGTGGTTTCCTTAAAAAGGTGGAAGAGCAGGGCAGGTTGAAGAGACCTCTGTTTGAGTTGGCATCTGGGGAGAAGCTGTGGGAGCTGTGCGGGCCGTGACGGGCTTTAGGGCTGATCTAATTTGAGCTTATAGAAAGGAAGGAGTCCCACGGACTCTCTGACCAAGGAGAGATTCAACCTAGAAAGAAGGGGGAACTTTCTGACGGTGAGAACCATCAACCCATGGAGCAGAAGTTGCCTTCAGAAGTTGTGGGAGCTCCATCCTTGGAAGCTTTCAAGAAGAGACTGGACTACCATCTGTCAGAAATAGTGTAGGGTCTCCTTCTTGGGTGGAGGGGTTGGACTAGATGAGCTACAAGGTCCCTTCCAACTCTGTTAAATCTGGTTGTTATGGAGCCCAGGATGGAGAATTGGCAGGTATAAGTCTTGTAGGCAACTGATTGTGGACAGAATAGTCCGTAGTCTTCAACAACACCGCAACAGGCCCTGGTGTTGGGCTTGCTGGATCTTCATCTCCCTCTGCTGGTCACTTCCTCTGGTTGCATTGACTGATCTGGTGGTTCACCCTTGATGGAGAAACATCTCCCTCTTCTGGCTGGCCAGCTCAGCTATGTGAGAACGATCACCCACAAGTGAGTTGTTTGAAACCCAGCAGGATTACCAGAGTTTCTGTCCAGAGATCTTCTTAGGATCCATTCTCTTGTCAGTTATCTCATCAAGTTCATGTACAGATGTGGTCTCAAAGCTTTTGGTTGATTCCTTCTTCTCTTTCTTCTGTCGTCCACCACTACTACCACCACCTCCTCCTCCTCTTCGACTTTTCTTCCTTTCTTCTTCTCTTTCTTTCTTCCATTCTTCATCCTCCTTTCTTCCTCCTTTCTTCCTTTCCCCCTCCTCCTCCATTCTTTCTACTTTCTTTTCATTTTTTCCTCCATTCTTCCTTCTCCTCCTTTCTTCCTCCTCCTTTCTTCCTCCATTCTTCCTTCTTTTTTCTTCCATTCCTCTTCCTCCTCCTCCATTCTTCTTCCATTCCTCCTCCTTGCTCCATTCTTCCTTCTTTTTTCCTCCATTCCTCCTGCTCCTCCTCCTCCTTTCTTTCTTCTTCCCTCCTTCATTCTTCATTCTTTTTTCCTCCATTCCTTCTCCTCCTCTTCCATTCCTCCTTCTTTTTTGCCTTTCTTCTTCCATTTCTCCTCCCCCGCTATTCTTCCTTCTTTTTTCCTCCATTCCCCCTCCTCCTTTCTTTCTTTTTCCATTCTTCCTTCTTTCATTCCTCCTCCTTCCTCCATTCTTCCTTTTTTCCTCCATTCCTCCTGATCCTCCTACTCCTTTCTTTCTTCTTCTATTCCTCCTTTCTTCTTCCATTCTTCCTTCTTTTTTCCTCCATTCCTCTTCCTCCTTACTTTCTTCCTTCCACTCTTCCTCCATTCCTCCTCCTCTTCCTCCTCCTTACTTTCTTCCCTCCATTCCTCCTCCTCTTCCTCCTCCTCTTCTTCCTCCTCCTTACTTTCTTCTTCCATTCTTCCATTCCTCCTTCTCATTGCATCTTCACAACCGTTAACACTCAAATGTACACATCCCGCTTGACTGACGGCTGGCAATGCGGAAAGCACCCCTGTAGCAAACAGGAGCTTTTGAACTAACAAACATCCTTCTTACCCAATCAGAGCCTGGTCAGCAAACCGCAACCTGTGATGACTGCCGTCCTGGCTACACCGGCCCACTCTGCAATGAATGTGACAAGGGCTACTACAGCTCGGACAGCATCTGCCTGAAATGCCAATGCAATGGGAACGTGGACCCAGCCCTTTCACCGGCAGTCTGCAAGGCGGATACGGGCGAGTGTATCGGTTGCCTCTACCACACAGCCGGGCTTCATTGCGAGAAGTGCCAAGAAGGCTACGCCAAACTTTTGGAAGGAGCAAACTGCACCAAGGAAGGTAACAGTTTTCTCCCTTTGGGTTTGCGCCTTCTAGCAGCGGGCGTAAATTACTACAGGTAGTAAATTAAGATTAAATAGTAATAGTAATAGTAAAAGATGCTTGCTCCTGGGGAGGAAAGCTATGGCAAATCTAGACAGCAGACTAAAAAGCAGAGGCATCACCCTGCCAACAAAAGTGTGTATAGTTGAGGACTTGTTGTTGTTGTTACTTGTGAAGTGGTGTCCGACCCATCACGAGCCCATGGACAATGTTCCTCCAGGCCTTCCTGTTCCCTATCATCCTCTGAAGTCCATTTAAGGTGGTTACGGTTTTCTCAGTTGTAATGGAGGCCTTTGAACTCTGGTGCTGGAGAAGATTCCTGGATAGATAGATATAGATATAGGTACAGATATAGATATATAGATATAGATATAGATATAGAGATAAAGAGAGAGAGAGAGAGAGAGAGAGAGAGAGAGAGAGAGAGAGAGAGAGGTATAGGTATAGGTATAGGTATTGGTATAGGTAGAGATAGAGATAGAGATAGATAGAGATAGATAGAGATAGAGATAGGTATATATATATATATATATATATATATATATATATATATATATATATATATATATATATATAGAGAGAGAGAGAGAGAGAGAGAGAGAGAGATAGAGAGATAGAGATAGAGATAGAGAGAGATAGATAGATAGATAGATAGATAGATAGATATAGAGAGATAGAGATAGAGAGAGGTAGAGATAGGTAGAGATAGAGATAGATAGAGATAGATAGATATATAGATAGATATAGAGATAGAGATAGATAGAGATAGATAGAGATAGATAGATAGATAGATAGATAGATAGATAGAGATAGAGAGATAGAGAGAGATAGAGATAGAGATAGGTAGAGATAGGTAGATAGAGATAGATAGATAGAGATAGAGAGATAGATAGATGATAGATAGATAGATATAGAGATACAGATAGAGATAGATAGAGATAGACAGAGATAGATAGAGATAGATATAGATAGATAGAGAGACATTGACAGAGAGAGAGATAGATAGAGATAGAGATAGAGATAGAGGGATAGATAGATATAGATATAGATACATAAAGGTATATATGTACGGATAAAAGGAGTATAATGGATATCTAACAATGTAGAAATGTTGCAAAGATGATATTTATTTTTTTTAAAAAATGGAAAAAAACTGTTGAATAAAAATATTTTTTTAAAAAAATAACCTTCACTTTGTCCTATTTTTTTTAAAGAATATACTCCAGCCCCGAGGCTCATCCCTACAGTCCCAAACTTCAATGCGTCCACCATCCTGCCTACGGCAGCCTTCAACACCACATCGGTGCGGCCGACGGTGCAGCCGGCCTTCCCGAGTCCCTCTTCGGAGAACGGCACGTCGACATTGGCCGACGTCTCCTGGGCCCAGTTCAACATCATCATCCTAACCGTGATCATCATCCTGGTGGTCCTGCTGATGGGTTTTGTCGGCGCCGTTTACACGTACCGCGAATACCAGAACCGGAAGCTGAATGCCCCTTTCTGGACCATCGAACTGAAGGAGGACAACATCAGCTTCAGCAGCTATCACGACAGCATCCCCAACGCGGACATCTCCGGCTTGCTAGAAGACGACGCCAACGAGGTGGCGCCCAACGGGCAGTTGACGTTGGCCACGCCGATGCACAACTACAAAGCGTGACCAATTGTACGGATTGCAAACTCCTTTTGTTTTGTACGCTCGGGACGAATCAGTGCCAGGGCGCTTTGGGTTGAAGATTAGATGGTTCCTGTGGAAGGAACTAGAAGTTTTCTTTTTTGCTGGGTTGGTCGAGCTTCCTGTCAGTTGTCCCAACAGGACAAGAGTCGGAGAATGACAAGAGTCGAGTCAAATGAAAATTACGGATTGGATTCAGCTCGGCCTTTCAGTTGGCACAGTGGGTATTTGCCTGTATTTTTTGTTTAAAGAAAGAAGCAGCTGCTCAAATATATATATTTTTGTATAGAAAGACACTCAGAAACCATCTCATGGCCACTCAGAAAACCCAAGCGGACACTGGAAACAGAATTTTTAAAGCGCTTGTTGGAAAAGCGATCGAGGGACCGAGTTTGGAAGAGAAGACTCAAAAGTGTTTCTCGGTTCGCTTTTTATTTCCCTTTGTTGGGACATGTTCCCCCTTTTCAGTTTTCCCTCTGCCACTGTCAAACTCGGTGAAATCTTTTGTCTGCTTTTAATTTCCCTTTGTTGGGATATGTCCCCCCTTTTCAGTTTTCCCTCTGCCACTGTTAAACTCAGTGAAATCTTTTGTCTGCTTTTAATTTCCCTTTGTTGGGATATGTCCCCCCTTTTCAGTTTTCCCTATGCCACTGTCAAATCTTTTGTCTGCTTTTTATTTTCCACCGTTTCTACCATTTCATTAACCTTCCCCTCTTCTTCCCTCATTTCTTGTTGTGTTTCCCAGTCCGAGTTTTGCTATTTAAAAAAAAAAAGATTGACGGATCCAGACAGAAGAACGGTGACCAAAGTTTTGCGTAACTCCTTCGTTCTCTACTTTCGAGAAAGGGACCTAGGCGTGCTCTTTCCATTCTTTTGTGAATAGTTCCTTCCAAGCGAGTAACGTTATTTAAAAGTGAAACGTGGCTTTTTTTGCTGCTCTCTCTAGCTTCGATTGCTGGATACTTTGCCCAGATAGGAACCGTGAAAGAGGAAGTCAAGAGGTGTTTATTTTTCCCCGGAACCGTATTTCGAGAAGAAACGGTCTACATTCAGAAGGTGAACACAGATTCCTTCAGCTGTGTTTTAACTATTTGTACAAAAAAGAGGAAAAGAAGAAAAAACCAGGTGTCGAATTTTAACTGTTTTAAGATTTTTAAAAATCTGTACAGGAGTTCATGGCATCGTTTTAAAAAAAAAATGAGGCCAAATGAAACCAGACCTAAGCTAAGATTTGGGGTGGGAGAAAGTAAGTATTGTATTAAAGTGCTGTAAATTTAGAGGGTGAATATCTGGAGCTGGGACTCCAGGTGAAAAACAGGTGTGTTGCGAATCTCTCCACGTCGAACAATACAAGTTGTTTGCATCTTTAAGTTTCAGTTTTTCCTGCTTGTTATTTCAAGGATTTTTTTTTTAACCTAACAAGAGTTTTGTGATTTGGTGGTGGTGGTGGTGGTGGTGGGGAGGCAAGGATTTAGGATAGTGAGGTAGAGCTGAGTAATAGAGTTGTTCCCCTGAATACGAAATGGTCTAGGACAATGTTTCTCAACCTTGGCTACTTGAAGATGTCTGGACTTCAACTCCCAGAATTCCCCAGCCAGCGAATGCTGGCTGGGGAATTCTGGGAGTTGAAGTCCAGACACCTTCAAGTGGCCAAGGTTGAGAAACACTGGTCTAGGATATTGTTCTAGGCTTCCCAAGAAAGCATAAATCACAATCTTAGTCCCCCAAACCCTCTTTTATTTATATGGCTGTGAATTATGGTCATTCCCAGGCCGCAAGGCTTCACAAGCAGTCTGTGAAGATTCTGACAGATGTCTGCTCGAGTTGCCACAGCCTTTCAGGGGAATGTTGATCAACACCCACCTAATCTCCCTTGGAATGCTGCCAGAGACCTAATTGCCAAATGCAGAGCAAGGCCAAACTTAGCACAGAGTCAAACAGAACTTTTCCAAGATTGAAACCGACCAGATGGACTAATTGCTTCCTGCAAAAGCTCACGTCCCGTTCTCTCCTTGTTTATGTCTTATGGAAGGAGCCAATCATCTCCAAGAGTTACTCCCAAGCTGAGCCGGTTTTCTTAATTGTTCTTGCCTTCTGGGCAGCTCTGCGCATGCACACACTGGGAACAGGCTCCCGCTGTTCTTCTGCCTCACTGATGTCAGATTCCGGAGGCTCCGGAGGCAGCAAATAACTCCCAGAAGGACTTGGAGCCCCCCTCTGCCTACAACACAGAGCCTTCCCCAGACTCCAGGACTGGCCCAGGTTCCTCTCCGACCTCCTCACTGTCCGGATCTGCTGCCAGCTCTGCAGGCTGCTAGGGGGCCACCTCAGATCTGGAAGGAGAATGCAAATTTCTCCGGCGCGAATGTTAAGATCTGGATTGAATTTGGAACCCCGTCCCTTTGCCAACTCTTGGTCTTAATTTGGGAGTAGGGATGTCTTCGTTGCCTAAAAACTCACTAATCAAAAGAGACACCTTAACATAGGAATAATATGAATTATTATAAGAGTGGAAAATCTGGCTTTTCATACATACATACATACCATGTTTCCCTGAAAATAAGACAGGGTCTAATTTTCTTTCGAACCCCCCCCCCCCCAAAATAAGCACTTGGCCTTATTTTCGGGGAGGTCTTATTATTTTTGAGGTGCAGGAGGCGGCGAGCATGGTCACCTCCTGGCTGCTGCCTGTGTTGCAATATTTTTGGGGAGGGTTTATTTTCGGGGGTGGGCTTCTTGTAGATTTGTAGATTTATTTATTTATAGGCCGCCCTTTTCCCTGAGGGGACTCAGGGCGGCTTACAATCAAAAAAGGAATGCACTCAAAAGCGCATGCACTCAAAAGCCTGATTGGGCTTATTGTCCAGGGAGGCCTTATTTTCAGGGAAACAGGGTACATACATACATACATACATAGGAAGGTGAGAGCCAATCAACAGTCCAGGGGAGGGAGAAAAAAAAAGAGAAAGGTAAAACAGAAGGGGAGGAAGGTTAAGGGCCTTTGAAGCATTTTTAATATCTGTGATTCCTGAATTATTTTTAGTGGTTCCATATTTAAGGTTGTCAAATGTGGAGGCTACCCTTTTTGGTTGTCCCGCAGAGTGATATTCATTTCCTTCCTCTCCTTCCTTCCTCTCCCTCTTTCCTTCTTTCCCTCCCATCTGTCTTATCCCTTCCTTTCCTCCCCTTCCTTCTCATTTTCCTTTTCCTTTCTTCCTTCCTCATCTATTTTCCTTCCTTCTCTCTTTCTCTTTCTCTCTCTCTTTCTCGGTATGATACACACACACACACACACACACACACACACACACACACACACACACACAAACCTTATTCTGCTACAATCTGCATTACATTTTCCTGGCCGGAAATTCTAGACCGAGATGTCCTTAGGATTATCATGAGTATATCTGTAGGACAGGATCTAGAACAGGGATGTTTAGATCTGGCATGTGGGGCCACTGTGGAAACAGTGGATGGAGTCACCGATGCCGTCAGCGTGAGCTTAAACGGACTCCAGAGGATGGTAGAGGACAGGAAGGCCTGGAGGAATGTTGTCCATGGGGTCGGGATGGGTCAGACATGACTTCATAAATAACAACAATAAAACATTATGTTGAGCAATAGTCTGGAAGCCATTGATCTGCAGAGTCCTTGGTGCTGTCTGACCTTGGTTGTTTTCTTGTAGACTTTTCGTGACCCAAACTGTTCTGACCCCCCTCGTTCCACACCAAAGCACACTCCGAGCCAGAGATAAATTACGGCATTTAATTAACAGACAAACAGGTCCTTGGCAGCAACCCAGCACAGACAAGCTTGGGCAGCAATAAACACAGATAAGGCTTGGCAGCAATCCAGCCTGCCAAGCTCATACAAAGTTCTCCGACATTCGATTCTCTGTTGACTTCTGCAAAGAGGGGCATGTGCGCAAGTAGCTTTTTATAGTCTGGAGAGGAGCCTAATGACCACCAGCTGAGTGCAATCACCTCCTGTAATTGCGTAATTGTTCCTGACCTCTATTAGCTCTTCGATGGTGTGCATCCAGGAACAACTCACTACTGGCTTCCGGCTCACTCTCCCTTGTCTCCCTTGGCCACCAGGAGGCTCAGGCGCCTCCTGGTGGCCAACCAGCCTCTCTGCGCCCTGCTCGGAGTCGGAACCCTGTCCAGGGTCCTCCACATCCTCCAGAGCCAACTCATAGGGTCCCTCGCTGTCGGAGTCTGGTGGCAGCTCCAACGGCTCCTGCTGGGCCACAACACAAACTAGGTAACATCATTAGTACTAGAAGAAAGTAGGTTTTGCAGAGAGGAGGAGGAAGAAGAGGAGGACAACAATAACAACGACTGTGGGGTCCTTGGTGCTCTCTGAGCTTGTTTTCTTGCAGACGTTTCATGACCCAACTAGGTAACATCATCCGTGCTAGAGGAGAGTAGGGTTTTCAGAAAGGAGGAGGGGGAGGAAGAGGAGGAGAACAACAACGACTGTGTCATCCTTGGTACTCTGAGCTTTCTTATAGATGTTTCAATACCCAAAGTACATAATATCAACAATCAGCAATCTTACAAGGTTGGAAAGAGAACTCACGATATATCAGGAGCACACACCAACTAAAACACCAGTGTTTCATCTGCTTTATTGAGAGGTTATTATTATTTTTAAAAGCTCTCGAAGCTGAGAGTCCCGTATGAATTCACGCCTCGGAGATGGGTAATCCTATTTGCTCCATGAACGCATCTTATTAATGTTAACTCTTAAGCTACAGGGAGGGCAGAAAATGTAGAACTTGGTTTCCTCCAGGGCTTGGAGAAGGAAATTGCGTGAAAGTGGTGTCACACTTATTCAACAAACAGAAAAACAACTTTCATCAGCACCATTGGCATTGGAGAAATTGCCTTGTAGGCTGCTCAGTGGAATTTGATATTTGGAAAGGGACTATTAGCAGGAAAAGCATCCTGGATCAAAAATTGATTGTATTTCAGTTGACGGAGCAAGAAATGAAACAAAAATAGACTTGGGGACCAAGATAAAGCTCTATTCTTGAGCAGCGGTCACCAATCTTTCAGATTTCAGGGACCACTACATTCATAATTTGAAATCCCACTAATATGATCTGCTTAATGACTGGCTGGGTGGGTCTGGCTCAGTGGTGGGTTTCAAATTTTTTTAGAACCTCTTCTGCTTGGCAGCCATGTGACTGGGTGGGCATGGCCAACTTGTAAAATGTGGTGAAACTCACTTAACATCGCTCTTGCTTAGCAACCAAAATGTTGGCTCAGAAACTCTGGCATTTGAAGCACGCAAGTCTTAAAGCTGTCAAGTTACAAGACCCTTGCACCCTTAACCCTTTAGAAAAAAAAAACTCCAGGCGTGTTCAAACTTGACAGCTTTAAGACTTGTGGACTTCAACTCCCAGAATTCCTTCTCTCGCTCTTCATCTTGATGATGTGCGGATGGGCAGGGGGAGGGAGCTGGAACCGGTTCTAAACGGCACTGTAGATTTGTGGAACCTCTTCTATAAAAGAGGTTAGAACTGGCAGGAACCCACTCCTGGTCTGGCTACATCAGAAAAAACTGTGAGCCACATCAAACCCTCAGTTGGTGGGCTGGAGAAAGTTGATATCCACCACAGTGTTGGTTTTTACACAAAATAGCGTTCAAAATGTTTTACGATTCAAGGAAATGGTCCAGTGAAAGCGTGAAATACTTCACTCCGTGGCCACCTGGGGAAAAAAATGTGTCCAAACATAAAGAGGGGTTTCATGTGTATCCCCCCCCAAAAAAAAATCTTAAATGTAATGACCTAACCCTAGCTAGAAATAATTGCATGAAGTTTAACTGTAGACAGATGGAATGAAATTGTGTAATGAGATAGGTACCACAACAGAACAGGCCAAAAAAACCAATATATTTAAATTTATGAAGCGAGTATGATCATTTTATAGGGTTTTATAGGGTGGCTCAGTGGCTAAGAAGCGGAGCTTATCGATCAGGAAGGTCGGCAGTTCGGCGGTTTGAATCCCTAGCGCCGCGTAATGTAGTGAGCTCCTGTTACTCGTCCCAGCTTCTGCTAACTGAGCAGTTCGAAAGCATGTAAAAAGTGCAAGTAGAAAAATAGGGACCACCTTTGGTGGGAAGGGAACAGCGTTCCGTGAGCCTTCGGCATTGAGTCCTGCCGGCCACATGACCACGGAGACATCTTCGGACAGCGCTGGCTCTTCGGCTTTGAAACGGAGATGAGCACCACCCCCTAGAGTCGGGAACGACTAGCACAGATGTGCGAAGGGAACCTTTAATCATTTCAGCATGGCTTGCCAAGCCCATTTTGACTTAAGGATATGCGAAATAGAGTCTACGTACCATAGACCCAATCCATTTAAAAGAAGCTTGGAATATCTGTTAATATGCAAATGTTGGATAATCTTGCAACATTTATGCCTCTAATTCTTTGCAATAAGATTTCGACTTGCATAGCTTGAATGCAAGTTTCTAACATGACACGTCAACTATATTTTGGGCCGGCCTTTTTAATCCTAAGCATTTGTTCGGCTTATGAAATGCATTCGTTTGAGGGGAAAATATGTTTCTCTGCATGGAAGAGTGTGTACAGAATGTGTGTGAGAGTATGACCTGAATTTTCCTGGAATTTATACTGAAGAATGTTATTTAAACAACAAATAAAATGTAGATAATTTATTATCTAACCCAGTTGGGCTGTTTATAAGTTTATTTTTATGGCGTGCAACTTTGCCTTTGTGTCTCGTTTCTAGAGGAAGCTGCAAACCACGGGCAGAGAAAGAATGTACAGTTAGTCCTCAACTTATGACCACCACCAAGCCCTGAGGATTTATGTTGCAAAGTGAGAAATTTGTTAAGCGCGTTTTGCCCCATTTTACGATTTTTCTTGCCACGCTTGTTAAGCGGATCACTGCAGCTGTTAAATCAGTAACACGGTCACTAAGTGAATCCAGCTTCCCCCATGGATTTGGCTTGTCAGAAGTTCGCAAAAAGGGGATCACGCAACCATAGGACGCTGCACACCGTCATAAACACGAGTCCGTTGCAAGCATCTGAGTTTTTTTTTTAAAGAAAAATAATTTTTATTCGTTTCACATGAATAAAGTCCCATCAGAAAAGCCATGTGGGGAGACTCCAAGTCCCATCAGGATAGGCAGGAGATATAGAGAATGGGAGTTGTGGTCCAGAAGCTCCTGTACTTGTTGGGCTTGGCCTGCCCCTTTCCACCCTAGTTTTGGAAATGTGTCCTCCTCCTCCAATTTGACTTTAATTAGCATCTCCATCACCAATTCCTAAAGCATCTTAATTAGCCCATCCTTTCCCCCCCCTTTTCTTGGGTACCAAACCCTCGACAAAGATGGCGCACGGCCTACGCGCCTTCACTCCCTCTCGCCGCGCAGGCGCACCCGGCCATGTCAAACCGCCACGTGACGTCCCCCAACGTGTCACCTCTGTTTTTTCGCCTCAAGCGAGATGGCGCCGGGACGGGCTTCTTCAACGCGTTGCCCGGCCTCAAAATGGCCGCCCGGACAGCTCCCTGCACTTAAGCGCCCCCTTTGCCCTTCTCCGGGCGGCGTCGGCGGCGTCGCCGTCAAGATGGCGGCAGGGGAGGTCCCAAACGCCCGCTGCGGTTGTTTAAAATTCTGAGGCAGCCGCCAAAGCCGGAGACGGAGAAGAGGCGCCGCCGTCTCCGCAGCCGCTGCCAGCCGCCAGCCGGCTCCCCCTCGCCGCCTCCCGGGGCCCCGCCATGGACTCCATCCCGGGCGAAGACCCCACTTTGCCGCTGGAGATCAACAGCGGGTAGCGAGAGCCGTTAGGGCCGTTGGCGGGAGGGGAGGGGGGAGAAGGGAGGGAGGAGGAGGGGGAGGAGTTAACTCTTTCCCTGCCGGCGCGCGGCGGACAAACCGAGTGGGCGGGGCCGACCCTCCCTCGGTGGAGCCTCCAGCGCCCGGCGCAGTGGATCTGAGTCCAATTTTGTGTTTTTTTTGGGGGGGGGAAATGACCAGGGCTGCTTTGGGACGGCCTTGCAGGAGGGGTGTTAGAGGGGGTGGGTGGGAAGGGGATACGGGAGACCCTTCCAAGGGGGGGTCAGGATTGGGGTGCGTGTGGTTGTTGCCTGGCTAGGTGGCTCAGTGGCTAAGAGGCTGAGCTTTGTCGCTCAGAAAGGTGGGACGGTTCGAATCCCTAGTCGAGGGAACAGGGGGTTGGACTAGATGACCTCTAAGGTCCCTTCCGACTGTTACTGTTTCCTGCTGGGTGGTGGGTGGGCTTTAGACCAGGGTATTTCCTGATCTAGATGGGGTGTACTACAACTAACTCCCATCCTCTGGTCTTGGCTGCCTTGGATGGACAACCCTGCAGGAAGGCTGTTAGAGAGGGGAAATGGGGGTAAGGGAGGCCCTCACAAGGGTGATCAGGATTGAGGTGAGTGTGGTTGCCTGGCTAGGTGGCTCAGAGGCTGAGCTTTGTCGATCAGAAAGATCTGGGGGTTCGAATCCCCCGTAGAGGTCTCCTGCATGAACAGGGGGTTGGACTAGATGACCTCCAGGGTCTCTTCCGACTCTGTTACTGTTTGCAGCTCGATCGGATCTGGGGGTGGGCTTTAGACCAGGCTCTTTCCTGATCTTGATGGGGTGTACAACAATTCCCATTCGCTTGTCCTCGCTGCCTTTGCTGTTGGGATGGACAACCTCGCAGGAGGGTTGTTAAGAGTGTGTGTGTTGGGGAGGAGAGAGAAGGAGACTCTTCCAAGGGTGATCCAGATTTGGGGTGTACGTGTCTTTCCAGCTGGATCGGATCTGGAAGTGGGCTTTACAGCAAACTCTTTTCTCATCTTGAGGGGGGTGTACTACAACTCCCATCATCTCAGCTTGGCTGCCTTTGCTGATGGGATGGGAGTGGATGACCCTGCAGGAGGGTTGTTAGAGAGGGGATAAGGGAGACCCTTCCAAGGGGGATCAGGATTGGGGTATATGTGCTTCCAGCTGGATTGGATCCCGTTAGGCCAGGTTCTTTCCTGATCTTGAGGGGGATGTACTACAACTCCCATCCTCTTGTCTTGGCTGCCTTTGCTGATGAGATGGACGACCCTGCAAGAGGGTTGTTAGGGAGGGCAGGTGGGGGAGAACACAAGGCTGATAAGGCATGTTTGCAGCTAGATCATATGGGGAAGGGGGGGGGGCTTAGCAGACCGTAGTGGTGGTGGTAGGAGAGAGAAGGCTCTTGATCTTGATGGGAATGCACTACAACTCCCATCCCCTTAGCTGCCTTTGCTGATTGGATGCACGACTTTCCAGCAGGGTTGTGAAGAGGGAAAGGGGGAGTCGCTTACAAGACGGATCGGACTTGGGGTGCGTGTTTCCAGCTAGATTGGATTGGGGGGGACATCAGCAGACCAGGCTGGCTTTCCTCATTCAGAGAGGGAGTCACTACAAGCCCCATCCTCCCCAGCTGTAGGACATGGAGATTCTGGGCTTTGCCAGTCTCTGATAGCTGCAGATTCCCCTTTCCAAAGTGACTTGGACACGGTCACTCAGTTTTGGATGTGGTGGCTCAGTTGCTAAAATGCTCAGCTTGTTGATCAGAAAACTTGGCGGTTCGAATCCCTAGCGCCACGCAAGGGAGTGAGCTCCCGTGACTTGTCCCAGCTTCTGCCAACCTAGCAGTTCGAAAGCAAGTAAAATGCAAGTAGAAAAATAGAAACCACCTTTGGTGGGAATGGAACAGCGTTCCATGCGCCTTTGGCGTTGAGTCATGGCGTTCACATGACCACGGAGACGTCTTCGGACAGCGCTGGCTCTTCAGCTTTGAAACGGAGATGAGCACCGCCCCCTAGAGTCGGGAACAACTAGCACAGATGTGCGAGGGGAACCTTTCCCTTTAGCTCTTGCACCCTTCTCTCTTCAACTTGGCATCTTTGGACTACAGCTCCCATCGCTCGCCTTGAAGATGCAGGAGAGGGGAGGGAAGCCAAAGTCGGAAAATTCATTTTTATTTATTTAAATGCACGTATGAAGGAAGGTGGAGAAATATTGTGTAGTGCAGAGACTGGATAAGCCACGGGGATCTCTATCCAGATATTCTCAAACCCCATTGGTCATGTAATCCTGGACTGTAAAAGTGGGTAGGTGGGGAGCATATAGCTTGGTGCCTGCAGCTTGATTATTTTTTAAAACTTCCTGCTTTCCAGCCTCAATTTTTCCCGGCTTCCAGATGTCTCCGGAGACGAGGTTCGCAATCAAGTGGGAGGCGGTGGAGGTAAAAAAAATTCCCCCGAAAAACTTTTTTTTAAAAAAAAAACCCTTTAAATGCAACTTAAATCAAAACTTTACAGACTGACCTAAACACACATTGTTGCATTTCGAGCCATTTATCTAAGTAAGTAAAACAAAAATAAAACAAAAAAATACTTGGAAGAGAATCAAAAGGGAAGTAATTAAGCGTGCGCCGGAAACTTTGTTGCATTCATGTTGCTTCTTCTAAGTGATTGTCAAAAATCCATCCAGGAGGAGGGAAAAAAATAAACAAATTCTTGGAGAATTACACAATCCCTTTTGCGAAGCACAAAGCGCGTGGTTTAATACCCTGAACATCTACTTTTCTTTCCCCCAAGAATTTATCTCAAACTGCATTTTTTAAAAAAATACATGGCGATTTCTATCTGTGGGTTTTCAAGCTGGAAAAAGAAAAAAGAAAAATGATAGTATAACTAATGTAGTTTAAACCCAAATCTAGCCTTCATGGGCTTTATTAACATTTTCCCCAAACCCAGGAAAAGAAAAACAAAATTGTTATGGGAAATTCTGGTTCAGCTCCAAAGTATTTGTTGCTTTTGCCAAATTGCCCCAAAGTTCACTTTCTTTTTGTATATTTCTTCACAGTGAAGACTGTTTGGTGCCTCTGATCTAAAAAAAACTGCAGGAAGCTATTTAATCCTTCATAAAAAGCAGTTATTTTCCAAATCTGAACTACGTAACAGACGTAAAAATTTATTTATTTGCGGGTTCTTGGAAAACAAATTATAAAAAATGATTGAAAAGATCTTTTTTAAATATACATATATACATAGATACATATTACAGGTTTATTTGGCATTTCCATTTGAGTTCCGCTCCTTGCACTTCACTGTTATAAATTTAAAAATTTTCTAATTTTTTTTTTTAAAAAAATACTGCCGCTTTTCCTTGGGCCCCTTTGGTGCTTTTTAAGAGTGGAGTGTAAATAGTTTCTCTTTTTTTTCTGCATGCTTAGTTCAGCCTGAGGTTTTATTTATTTACAAATGAAGGCAAATATAGGATAATGATGCAAAATCAAATTTAGATTGGTCACTAGGACCAGAGATTCATTCTGCCGAGCTATCAGATTTAAGATGGAGCTCATTTTCAGGAAATTTCTACTGGGAAAAAAAAACTATCTCCCTCTCTCCCTCCCTCCCTCTCTCCTTATCTACCTACCTACATCTATCTCCATCCATCCATCTCTTATAAGACCTTATAAGCAAAAGAACATCTGTCCGCCCATCCATCCATCCATCCATCCATCCCTTATAAGCGCTTATAAGCAAAATAACATCTATCTATCTATCTATCTATCTATCTATCTATCTATTCATCTATCCATCCATCCACTTGCCCGCCCACCCACGCACCTCTCTCTCTCTCTCTCTCTGTCCCTACCTACGTACCTACTTAAATCTATATCCATCCATCCATCCATCCATCCATCCCTAATAAGCCCTTATAAACAAAAGAACATCTATCTGTCTGTCTGTCTGTCTATATCTATCTATCTATCTATCTATCTATCTATCTATCTATCTATCTATATATCTATCTATCTATTTATCTATCTATCCACCTATCCATCCATCCACCCCACCCACTCACCCATCTCCCTCCCTCTCTCTGTCCCTACCTACGTACCTACTTAAATCTATCTCCATCCATCTCTAATAAGCTCTTATAAACAAAAGAACATCTGTCTGTCTGTCTATCTATCCATCCATCCATCCATCCATCCATCCATCCATCCATCGATCGATCTATCTATCTATCTATCTATCTATCTATCTATCTATCTATCTATCTATCTATCTATCTATCTATCTATCTAATCTCTGTCTGTCTGTCTGTGTATGTGTGCTCAAATATTTGATCTTTATTTGGATTATTGGCAGCGTTACCTGAGGTGGCCGAAGAAACCGTTTCACCAAGCAGGGCGCGAACCATGAAGGATTTTGAAAATGTAAGTTTGGTGGCTTGTATTTTTTGGGGGGGATGGTGGTGGTTACATGTATAGGTAGTCCTCGACTTACAACAGTTCATTGAGTGACTGTTCGAAGTTGCAATGTCACCGAGAAAAGTGACTTAGGACTGATTTCCACACTTAACGACTGTTGCAACATCCCCAGGGTCGCACGATCAGAATTCAGACGCTCGGCAATTGGCTCATATTTAGGATGGTTGCAGTGCCCAATTGTGGTTTGGAAACAATGTGGGCGAGTAAAACCATTTGCAAAAGTTTTACTGCTGAGGCTGCTTCCATCTGCGTTTACCTGGGAGAAAAGCTCAAGGCTTGCAACTTTTGTTGTGCTAGGCCGCTTTGTAAATTGAGTAGTTGTGTCTTCCCTTTCATTATCGAAAAGTGCAAGCATCAATATTTTATTAGCAGCATATGTGATTTCTCCAGAGAGTGGTGCGGTGGTCTAGAGTTCACAATAGGAGGCTGTGAATTTGGTCCTAGTGTTGTGGCTGGCCAGTGGAGCTGGCAGTGGATTCAGACAGCGAGGAGGTTGGGGAGGAAGATGGGCCAGTCCTGGAGTCTGGGGAAGGCTCGGATGAAGGCTCTGCGTTGGAGGCAGAGAGGGCATCAGGGCCGTTTGCCAGTTATCAGCTGCCTTCAGAGTGAGACATCAGTGAGGCAGAAGAACAGCTGGAGCCTGTTCCCAGTGTCCGCATGCGCAGAGTGGTCAGACAAAGGGAATAGCTAAAGAACAGGGGTCGACTTGAGAGTAAGGCCACAGGTGGACGATGAATGGCCCCTCCCAGAGGAAATAAAAGAGGAGCGAAAGGGGAGTGGAGTTTGCAGGAGACAATTTGTTCGCTTCATTGGTTCGTGTCTCTCCGAGACTCCTTGCCAATTTCTGCAGCTATCGGCCTGGCAGCTCTCCAAGCCAGATAAGGTCTGTGACCGTAAATCCTCCCTTGAAAGACTTTGCTAGATGTGAATGAGCTGAATTCACAGTCAATTAATAAAAGGGGTTTTTGTCGGGACCAGGCATTCCCTGTAAGTCTATCCTTTGTCTTGCTGTTGTGGCCCGCCAGCACAGCTGGCAGCAGAGTCGGGCAGTGAGGAGGTTGGGGAGGAAGATGGGCCAGTCCTGGAGTCTGGGGAAGGCTCTGACGAGGGCTCTGTGTTGGAGGCAAAGATGGAGTCACGGCCATCTGACAGTTCTCAGTTGTCTTCGGAGTCAGACATCAGTGAGGCAGAAGAACAGCTGGAGCCGGTTCCCAGTGTGCCCATGCGCAGAATTGCCAGATGAAGGCAACAGCTAAGAACAGGGGCCGACTTGGGCGTAATGAAGCAGGCAGCCATTTTGGGGCTGAGGTAAATTGGAAGTGGACGTGTTTAGCATAGACACAATCTCACCCCAAGGGAAGGGAATTTCTGCGGTTTTGCCGGGAAGCGATTCATTCACTGGTGCAATCTGGAAGATCAGGAATCAATGCTGCTGGCTTTCCAGCGTTTTGAGGGCGAAATTGTTCTGACCTAGACTTCACCAAATCACAAAACTGACTCCTTGTCTAACCCTCCCCCCTTTCATGAAGCGAATGTGAATTCCTCTCCTTCACAGTCCTGGCAAACAGTCTTTCAAGGGTGAATTGCAAACACAGAACTTATCAGTTCTTGGATAGTTGCCCGGCTGATATCTTCCAGATGCAACGCTGTGCAAGAAAATACTTGGCAAGGAGTCTCTGAGTCACCAACAAATCTTCACATGAATTAAGCAAACTAATTGCCTCCTGCAAACTCCACTCCTCTTTTATTTCCTCCAGGAGAGGCCCTTCATCGTCTACCTGTGGCCTTACTCTCAAGTCAGCCCCTGTTCTTTAGCTGTTTCCTTCACCTGGCAGCTCTGCACATGTGCACACTGGGAACAGGCTCCAGCTGTTCTTCTGCCTCACTGATGTTTGACTCTGAAGGCAGCTGATAACTGTCAGACGGCCCTGGCCCCCGCTCTGCCTCCGACGCAGAGCCCTCATCTGAGCCTTCCCCAGACTCCAGGACTGGCCCAGAAATTTTCCAAGTTGAATGAAATGGAAAAGGGAGCATCATCCTAGCATTAGGAGAAGAGAAAATCCAGATTCCGCCCCCCCCCAGCCTCTTCTCAAGGCTATGCCTTTCACTCTGCAAGAGTGTTCCTAATTAAGAAAGCTCCTTTCAAAAGCAGAAATGAAACCTAGTTGGCCCCATGGCTCTCATATTTCCTGTCAAGAGTTGTGGGAGGCCCAGCAAAGAAAAAAAACACTTTAAAAACATGGCAGAAAGCTTGCAGGAAGATATGTCTTTTCTGAAAACCTAAAGGCCCAGCTTCCCAGGAGAATAAATTTATATTTATACATTTATAAATCAATAGCAATAGCACTTAGACTTATATACCTCTTCAAAGTGCTTTTACAGCCTTCTCTAAGCGGTTTACAGAGTCAGGCTCTTGTCCCCAACAATCTGGGTCCTCATTTTACCCACCTCGGAAGGATGGAAGGCTGAGTCAACCTTGAGTCGGTCAGGATCAAACTGCTAACACTGGGCAGAGGTAGCCTGCAATACTGCATTCCAACCACTGTGACACCATGGTCCGTCCTTCCTTCCTTCCTTCCTTCCTTCCTTCCTTCCTTCCTTCCTTCCTTCCTTCCTTCTCCTTCCTTCTTTCGCAATAGCACTTAGTCTTGTATACTGCTTTACAGCCCTCTCTAAGTGATTTACAGAGCCAGCCTCTTGCCCCCCAACAATCTGAGTCCTCCTTTTACACACCTCAGAAGGATGGAAGGCTGAGTCAACCTTGAGCCTGGCGAGATTCAAACTGCCAAACTGCAGCTAGCAGTCAGCTGAAGTAGCCTGCAGTACTGCACTCTAACCACTGCGCCACCTCGGCTGATTAATAAAAGTTGATCAACTCTCCTGCATTACCTCCCAATCTTAACCTGGAATGCTACCAAATGCAGGTAGTCCCGACAATTGAAGCCAACATTTATGTTGCTAAGTGAGAAATGTAGTTAAGTGAATTTTGCTCCTTTTTATGACTTTTCTCGCCTCCGTTGTTAAGTGAATCACTGCAGTTAATAAGTTAGTAAAGTAGTTGTTAAGTGAATCTGGCTTTGGGAATTATGTGACCCTGGGACATGGCGACCGTCATAAGTATGAACCGGTTTGCCAAGGGTCTAAATTTTGATCACGGGACCATGGGGTTGCTGGAACGGTCGTAACCGTGAAAAACAGTCCTAAGTCACCTTTTTCAAGGCTGTTGTAACTTTGGATGGTCACTAAATGAACTCTCGCAAGTCGAGGACTAGCTGTAATAACTGTGGTCTACAGAGGTTCGATTTGGGGAAACTGAGGTTTGCGGTCACCGTCTCTTCTTTCGTCAGCAAATCACGGAGCTGCGGAAAGAGAATTTCAACTTGAAACTTCGCATCTATTTCCTGGAGGACCGGATTCAGCAGAAGTTTGATGATCCCCATGATGACGTCTACCGGATCGTAAGTGTTGGGTGGGGTTTTTTTTTTTTTTTTTTTTTGCGGTTCCTGGTTTCTTTGCGGGCACCAGCGCATATTAGGACATTACCGGCAAGTAAGGACATCCCTGTTTGGTTTGGTGGCAGCACTATCTCAGATAGAAAGTGCCTACAGAGAGTGGTGAGGACAGTGGAGAAGATTATAGGAAGCTTGCTTCCCCTTATTCAAGATGTTGCTTATAAGCACTATTTTCTTAGTGCTGAAAGCATTGTTAGAGAGCCTGCACACCGACTTCACAGTGTCTTTCTGTTGCTCCCCTCTGGGAGGAGGTTTCGAAGTATTTCTAGCAGGATTCTGTAACAGCATTTTCTCCCTAGGCCATCTGTCTGGTAAACTCACAATATTCATTTTTCTCGCCATGTACAGATATACTGTACATCTGAACTGGACTGTGTTGTTTCTCTGCATCATATCATAAATGTGGATATATTCATAATTTTGCATTTATTTATCTGGTCATGTTCATGGCGTATATCCTGGAGGTGGTGACTCTTTGAGAGGAAGGAAATTTCATTTTAATATATGCTGATTCCTGTACATTAGAATTAGAATGGAATAGAATTCTTCATTAGCCAAGCGTGATTGGACACACAAGGAATTTGTCTTTGGTGCAGAAGCTCTCAGTGTACATACAGAAAAATAAAATAGAACACATTCATCAAGAATGATAAGATACAACACTTAGTGATAGTCATAGGTTACTAAATAAGCAATCAAATCATACTAAGAAACAAATGAAACAATATAAAATTTAAAAATACAAGCAACATGGTTAGAGTCATAAATGGGGAGAGATAGATACTAGGAAGGAAGAGAATAATAATACAGTCTTAGTAAATAGTTTGATAGTGTTGTTGCATTAATTGTTTAGCAGAGTGATGGCATTTAGGGGGGGGAACTGTCCTTGTCTCTAGTTGTTCTGGTGTGTATAGTGTCGTTTTGAAGGTAGAAGTTGAAACAATTGATGTCCAGGATGCGAGGGGTCTGTAGCTATTTTCACAGCCCTCTTTTTGATTCGTGCAGTGCACAGGTCCTCAATGGAAGGCAGGTTGGCAGCCATTGTTTTTTCTGCAGTTCTAATTATCCGTTGAAGTTTCAGTCTGTCTTGTTGGGTTGCAGAGCCAAACCAGACAGTTATGGAGGTGCAGATGACAGACTCAATCATTCCTCCGTAGAAATGAATCAGCAACTTCTTGGGCAGTTTGAGCTTCCTGAGTTAGCAGAGAAAGAACATTCTTTGTTGTGCTTTTATTTTTGATGTTAGGTTTCCATTTTAAGTCTTGAGATATGATAGAGCCTAGTCACCTGCTTGGAGTCTTTCTCTCACGAAGGCCAAAGTTTTACCCCCGTTGCGGTTATGGAATAGGAAACTACTCTGCAAAAATTCCTTGTGTGTATGCGTGGGGGGGGAAATCCAAGTTTTTCTTCATTTCTCTCTCGTTCTGTTAGAACATCGAGCTCAAAGTTGAATTGGAGAGCGTGAAACGAGAACTTCAGCAACGAGAGCAGTTGCTCCGGAAAGCGTCGTGAGTATTTTCCCTGTCATGAATGTGCGGACGGCCCTCCTTGTTTAATTGTGTTTCTGGTGCCCAGCTGGGCTTCCCCTCTGCAGGGCAGTTTTGGGTTGACAAGGGAGATCCAGCTGGATGGCAGCTCTGTCATGCCCCCATCGGAGCCTGAATCTGCATGGGAAGACGAGCTGGGACCTGAACCAACAGAGATTGAGAGGGTGGCTTTGTTGTCTTCGGAAGAAAGTGGGGAAGGCCGGGGACTTTAAGGATTAGGAAAGGTTGTAGGCAGGGAGGAACAGGGACTGGGTGAATATAAGAGACAGAACTCAAGCAAGGAGCAAGGACCACCCCCTCCTGATCCGAGAGCAGGGAGAGTGGAGAGAAGGCGTGAACAGCGCAGACTGAACAGGCTACTCGGGAGGAGAGTGCCCCGCCCATCTTCACAAGGCAAACCTAGGGAATGAGACTTAGAACTTGGTTTAGTGTTACCTCTGTGCCGTGCCCCGGGTCATCACAAGCTCCATCCTTCGGTCTTCTGCTGTTCTTCTTCTTCTTCTCCTCCTCCTCCTCCTCCTCAACGGTCCTATATTTGGCCTTTGCAGGAAAGCCGTGGAGAGCTTGGCCCAGGGTGGTGATGCCGAAATCCAACGCCTGAAGGAAGATGCGGAGAAGAAACTCCAGGAAGTAGAAACAAGCTTGACTAGCAGGATACAGCTTCTAGAGGAGGCGAGTCTTGGAAACTTTTTGGGAATTTTTGGGGGAATGTGGGGTCTTTGGACCCAGTGGGAAGATTTGGCTGGAATTTGCTGGCCAAGGAAATCCAAGGAAAAGCTGCCCTCGAGAGCCTCAGTGGCACTGTGGTCAGAGTGCAGCACTGCAGGCTCCTTCTGCTGACCGCCTGCTGCCTGCAATTTGGCAGTTCAAATCTCACCAGGCTCAAGGTTGACTTAGCCTTCCGTCCTTCCGAGATGGATCAAATGGGGACTCAAATTATTGAGGATCATAGGCTGACTCTGTAAACCGCTTAGAGAGGGCTGTGTAGCAGTATTTCAATCTAAGTGCTTTTGCTGTCTGTCTCCCTGCCAGCCTGCCTGCCCATCCATAGATCCATCCACCTACCCATCTCTCTCTCTCTCTCCCTCCCTCCCTCTCTTTCTGTCATCCTATTTATCATCCACATAATCCATCTTACATCTACTATCTATACTGTTTTATCTATCTATCTATCTATCTATCTATCTATCTATCTATCTATCTATCTATTTATCTATCAACCTATTTATCATCCATTTATCTATCCATCCATCCATCTATATCAATATCTACCTACCTACCTACCTACCTACCTACCTATCTCTATCCTCTCTATCAATCATCCTATTTATCATCCATTTATCCGTCCATCCATCCATCCATCCATCCATCCATATCAATCTCTCTCTCTCTCTCTTACCTCTATCAATCATCCTATTTATCATCCATCCATCCATCCATCCATCCATCCATCCATCCATCCATCCATCCATCCATCCATGCATCTATATCTATCAATATCTGTCTGTCTGTCTGTCTATCCATCTATCCTATTTATCATCCATTTATCCATCCATATCAATATCTATCTATCTATCTATCTATCTATCTATCTATCTATCTATCCATCCATCCATCCATCCATCCATCCATCCATCCATCCATCCATCCATCCATCCATCATCCATCCATCCATCCATCCATCCATCCATCCATCCATCCATCATCTATGTTTGATCCTCTTACTTACTCTTCTCTGAACTTTTTCCAAAGTCTCAGCATCTTTTTTGTAGTATGGTGGAATCATAAATATTGGCTGGGGTTGGGTGGGGGTCTTTCCAGTGCTGAGTGGTGGGGACGAAGGATTGGCTTTAAAGATGGTCTGACTGTCCCTTGATTTCAATGTCCCCCTTTTGTTTTCCAAGTACAGGACCTTCAAAGCGCCCGGGAAGAAGTAGAGAAAGCGTTTGCTTCGACAGAGCGTGAAAGAGTCCAGCGACTGGCTGTGGAACAACAGCTCTCCTTGATCATCACTGCGCAGGCCAAAGATAATGATGTCACGGCCTTGCTGGGAGAAAAAGACAGGTGGAATGTCTATCAACTTCTTTTAATGACCCCATAATCCCTTGAGGGGTGGAGTCTGGCCAACTGAATGGAGCTCAGTGTTTACTGGCCTGATGCCTTTCCTGTCACCAGGGCGGGAGTTTAGTTCAGCAGATATATTCTCATTGGGCCCAGAGAGAGAAATATCTGCCTCTACCTAGGATCGAACTCACAGCCTCCTGATTGTGAGGCGAGAGCTCCCCCTCTAGGCCACCACACCATTCACAGGTGGAATGTCTATGTCCCAAAAGCGCGTTTCCAAAAGTCAACAGGGCCTTCTTGGTTTTTTTTTTCACCCCCTGGAAAATGTTTCGCTTTTCATCCAAGAAGCTTCTTTGGTTCCTGGATGAAGGAACATCCTGGATGAACTCCTTGAAGTGAAAAAGCTCCTTGGTTGGGAAGCAAAACATTTTCAAGGAAAAAAAAATGAGGAAATCTAGTTGGGACAAAAGTTAGCACCTTTGGGACAAAAGGACGGATTAGGCCACTGCTTGTAGCCCCAAAAGTTTGCTTTCTCTTAGCCGGGTGGGTTTACTGGTTGTGTTCTGAGCTAGGCTTCCCCAAAAAAGCACGAGGCAGGTTCCTGGTCCAGACAAAACCCCTTTTATTCAACGAATGTGAATTCCTCCCATTCACATTCAGCCAAGGCCTGGCAAACAGTCTTTCAAAGGAGTATTTATGACCACAGACCTTATCTAGCTTGGAAAGCGGCCATGTCAGTATTTCCCAAATGAGATGCGCTGAAAGGAAAGGCTGGGCACAGAGTCTCTGAGATTCACTGACAGATCTTCACACTCCTGAAATGAATGAACAAATGAACGAACAAATTGTTACCTGCAAAAGCCCCCTCCCCTTTCGCTCCTCTTTTATTCCCTCTGGGAGGGGCCACCTGTGGCCTTACTCCCAAGTCTGCCCCTGTTCTTTAGCTGTTCCCTTCGTCTGGCAACCCTGCACATGCACACACTGGGAACAGGCTCCACCTGTTCCTCTGCCTCACTGCTGTCCGACTCTGAAGGCAGCTGATAACTGTCAGACAGCCCTGGCCCCCTCTCTGCCTCCGACACAGAGCCCTCATCTGAGCCTTCCCAGGACTCCAGGACTGGCCCATCTTCCTCCCCAACCTCCTCACTCTCTGACTCTTCTGCCAGCTGTACTGGCAGGCCACAACAGGTTGACTCTGATCAGCTTGGGGCCTCCATGCCCCCCTCCTGAGCAGGTGTCTATGAAGATTCTCAATCATCCACCTCGTGGTCCTGAAGGTGCTTTTTCAAGAGGCACGTGGACTTCCAGAAAGTCCAGTTGCCTCTTGAAAAAGCACCCTGAGTAGGTAAGTGGTGAGGCCCTAACTGGAGGACTCTCTCCTGTGAGCCAGACAACCTTTGAGATGCCCTTGCTTTCTCCCTGCTTGTGGTGTAAGAGGCTGGTGTTTTGCCTGTAGGTGCATAGAGCAACTGAGGCTCTCTCTGGAAAGGAAAAATGCTGAGATCCAGCTCTTGGAGGAAGGACAGGGGAGAGCTTCAGAAGAAAGCCAAGATCCTGGTGTGGCATTGAATGATGAAAAAGAGAGGACCTTAGAGGTGAGGAAAATGTGGGAGGGGGCTAAGGATGGCCAGTAGGTGGGAGGATTGTCCCATGCATGCAAGCATCCATCCACCCATCCAATAAAGGAGAATATTTGTAGCTCAGGGTGGAGCTGTGAGCTCCTTGGTGCTCTCTGAGCTTGGTGGTTTTCTTACACAAGTTTCATGACCCAACTAGGTAATTTCATCAATGCAAGAAGGGTTTGCTTTCTGTTTATGTACTTTGGATTGGCCGGTTTGTTGTGTCGTCATCATCGTCCTCCCCCTCCTCCTCCTTGCAAACCCCCCTCCTTTCTAGCACTGTTGATGTTACCTAGTTGGGTCATGAAATGCCTGCAAGAAAACAAACAAGCTCAGAGCTACACTATTTAACGGGGAGCAAATCACACTTACTAGCACTGATGATGTTACTTAGTTGGGTCATGAAATGTCTGTAGGAAAACAAGCAAGCTCAGAGCTACAATATTTAACAGGGAGAAAATCACACTTACTAGCACTGATGATGTTACCTAGTTGGGTCATGGAATGCCTGCAAGAAAACAAGCAAGCTCAGAGAGCACCAAGGACCCCTTACTTATCTCTTCATTCATCCATTCCTTCATTCGGTATGAACGAGTGTCCATCTAATTACAAGAGATTCTGAGTGATGAGCAATCATAAAACAAATTAAGGGAAGTTACCACCACATTACAAAAATTAAAACACCACTCCATAGCCAAGTATGATTTTATAATCCACAATGAAACATCTTAGAAAACATTTTTATTTGTTTCCCTCTCCAATTTTAAACAATGCTTGCATATCAGCCTCCCACTTTGATGGAATTGGTGAGGAGAGGCCATATAGGTCTCTCCAATCCCCTCCAATTTCTATTCCAGGTTTCTAGTCCTCATGACTTTACAACACAATTTTATTTTTCTCCCTTCCCAGTCCCTCGTTTTTTCCCCCCCATGCTGCTAAGCGCAAGTAGCAAACAGCCACCTATCCCCCCCTCCTCTTTGGTATGTGTGCGTGTGTGTGTGTGTGTGTGTGTGTTATTCCTGAAATTAAAATTAAAAACCTTTCTGTTCTTACAGATTCTCAGGACTGAATTCAGCAGTGAAAAAAAAGACCTTGAAAAAAGGATTGAGGTATAGCACTTGCGTCCTTTGCACTCAGAATCTTAACATCGCCGGAGAGGGGAATTTGGGGCAGCCTTTTTCCCCTTTAGAATTCAATTTTCTGAAAGCAAGGAAAATTATTTCCCCAAGCCAGAGGAATGTTTAGCTGCGATCTGTTCTTCTGCAGCCCCAAAATATTTTTCTCTATCTAATCTGGAACAACGATGCATCACAATACAACATGGGTGTGTTAAATATTTGGAATACTGCATCCAGTTTTGGTCGCCACGATGTAAAATAGATGTGGAGAGACTAGAAAGAGTGCAGAGAAGAGCAACAAAGAGGGTTAGGGGACTGGAGGCTAAAACATTTGAAGAATGGTTGCAGGAATTGGGTAGGATAAGAAACAATGGGTGGAAACTAATCAAGGAGAGAAGCAACTTAGAACTAAGGAGAAATTTCCTGACAGTGAGAACAATTAATCAGTGGAACAACTTGCCTCCAGAAGATGTGAATTCTCCAACACTGGGAGTCTTTAAGAAGACGTTGGATAACCATTTGTCTGAAGTGGTGTGGGGTTTCCTGCCTAGGCAGGGGGTTGGACTAGAAGACCTCCAAGGTCCCTTCCAACTCCCTTTATATTCTGGTCTAGTCTAGTCTGTCAAGGAGAGAAGCAATGAAGCAATTTAGAACTAAGAAGAAATTTCTGAACAGTTAGAACTTTTAATCAGTGGAACAGCTTGCCTCCAGAAGTTGTGAATGCTCCAACACTGGAAGTCTTTAAGAAAATATTGGATAACCATTTGTCTGAAACGGTATAAGGTTTCCTGCCTGAGCAGGGGGTTGGATTAGAAGACCTCCAAGTTCCCTTCCAACTCTTATTCTATTCTATTCTATTCTATTCTATTCTATTCTATTCTATTCTATTCTATTCTATTCTGCTCTGCTCTGCTCTGCTCTGCTTCTGTTCCATTCCATTCCCCTCCCTTCCCCTTCCCTATTGTATTCTATTGTATTCTATTCTATGTCCCATTCTATTCTATTGTATTCTATTGTATTTCCTATTCTATTGTATTTCCTATTCTATTTTATTTCCTTTTCTATTCTATTCCCTATTCTATTCTATTTCCTATTTCCTGTTCTATTCTATTGTATTCTATTTCCTATTCTATTCTATTTCCTATTCTATTCTATTTCCTTTTCTATTCCATTTCCTATTCTATTTCCTATTCTATTCTATTCATTCTAATTCTATTCTAATTTTTATTCTAGTTCTATTCTCCAATTTAATTTTTATTTACCTTTAAAAAAAAAACTTCTAGTGTCTCCAGGAGAACCTCCGTGAACGGGAAACGGAGCTTTCTGCCGAAAAGAAAAATGCCCTGAAGCGAGACAAGACCATCCAGGGTTTAACCCTTGTTTTAAAAACCAAGGAAAACGAGGTAGGTGAGATTTTTGTCTGTCCTGCCAAGAAACAGATTTGGAAAAAAACAGAACAAAAACACATGAAGCCTTGAGGCTGAAGACATATCAAAATATAAAAGCCTCCTTGGCTGCGTCAGACTGAAAGTCCCCTTTTCTAGGGAGGGAGGTGTCTTCTTGCCTTTGGGGGTCAATTCACTGGTTTCCCTCTGCGCCTCTATATTTTCCCTACTTTCGTCTTGTTTTAGACTGGAGAACTCGCTTCCGAGGTAGAAAGCCTGAAAGCTTTGTTGGCGAAGTCTGGAGAGATCGGTTCCGAAGCTCAGATGCAGAAATTCAAGGTTGGCCAAAGGAGATGGAGTAGATAGGATTTGCAGCTCAGGGTGGAACTGTGGGGTCCTTGGTGCTCTCTGAGCTGGGGTTGTTTTCTTGCAGACGTTCCATGACCCAACTAGGTGACATCATCAGTGCTAAAGGGGAGGGGAGTCTGGGTAGGAGGAGGAGGTCTGTGGGTGCTCTCTGAGCTTAGTGGTTTACTTACAGATGTTTTATTACCCAACTAGGTAACGTCACCAGTGCTGGAAGGGAGAGGAGTTACTGGAGAGGAGGAGAGGGAGGGAGGAGGACTATGGGCTCTGGTGTTCTCTGAGCTGGGGTTGTTTTCTTACAGACGTTTCTTGACCTGACAAAGTAACATCATCAGTGCTGGAAGGGAGTGGAGATTGTGGAAGGGAAGGAGGAGGATGGGGAGGAGGAAGAGGAGGAGTATTGTGGGGTCCTTGGAGCTCTCTTAACCTGGTTGATTTCCTACAGATTTTTCATGACACAGCTAGGTAACATCATCAGTCTAGAAGGGAGTGGAGTTTGCAGACAGGAGGAGGAGGAGATAAAAGGAGGAGGAGGAGAACTGTGGGGTCCTTGGTGCTCTCTGAACTGGGGGTTATTTTCTTGCCGACGTTTCTTGACCTGACAAAGTAACATCGTCAGTGTTAGGAGGGAGTGGAGTTTGTGGAGTGGAAGAAAAGGAAGGATGGGGAGGAGAAAGAAGAGGAGTATTGTGGGATTCGTGGTAGTCTCTTAGCTTCATTGTTTTCCTACAGAGATTTCATGACCCAGCTAGGTAACATCATCAGTGTTAGAAGGGAGTGGGGTTTGCAGACAGGAGGAGGAAGAGGAATATGGGTTCCTTGGTGGTCTCTAAGCTTGGTTGTTTTCCTACAGGCCTTTCATGACCCACCTAGGTAATATAATTGGTCTAGAAGAGAGTGGAGTTTGCAGACAACAGGAAGAGGAGGTGAACTGTGGGGGTCCTTGGTGCTCTCTGAGCTTGGTTCTTTTCCTGCAGACATTTTATTACCCAACTAGGGAACATCATCAACACTAGAAGACAGTAGGGTTGAGGAGGAAGAGAACTGTAGGGTCCTTGGTGCTCTCTGAGCTGGGTTGTTTTCTTGCAGATTTATTACCCAACTAGGTAACATCACCAGTGTTAGAAGGGAATGTGGTTTATGGAGTGGAGGAAAAGGAAGAGGAGGAGGATTATGGGATTCTAGGCAAATTGAGTTGTTTTTTCAGCAAACATTTCAGGATCCAGCTAGGTGAGACCGTCTGTTTTAGAAAGAACTGTAGATAAACAGAGAGCGAAGCCCGCTCCCTTCTGGGACTGATGATATTACCTAGTTGGGTCATGAAAGGTCTCCAGAAAAGAAGCCAAGCTCATAGAGACCACCAAGACCTTCATGGAGTGGGGACCGCCTTACGAGAGGCCTCAACCCCTTCAAATGGGGGAGAAGGTTGCCATCCCAAGGCACATTTAGTCATGCACGTATTAAAATAAAAACAATGCACAACCCTTTTATAAACCCAATACAATAGCAGAGTTGGAAGGGACCTTGGAGGTCTTCTAGTCCAACCCCCTGCCATCTTTTCTACAACCAAGTCTGCCTGTGGGGCAGAGCTGTTGTCATAACCCTTTTGATTTGCTTCTCCCAGGAGGCTGAAGGTCCCCAGGAGCTCCTGATGGAGAAGGAGAGTCTGTTGGCAGACTTGCGCTCGCAGAACCTCACCAAGGACACCGAGAACCGGAAGCTCCAACGGAAACTGAAGAGGATCGAGCAGGAGCTGAGCGAGCTGCTCACGGAGAAGGAGAAGCTGGCCGGAGAATTGGAAGAAGCTCGGCAGCAGAAAAACCAGAGCGACAAAACCATCCACGTGAGTGCGCTCTTTTTCTTGCCCTTTTTTTGAATAACCCGGATTCCCGGGGCCGTTCGGTAGCAGAAGCTGGCAGGGTTTCGATGCTCGTCGTTCAGAGCTTCCGGGGGCCAAATGCTGGCATGAAGAAATGCCTGACAAGAACCGGAGTGATGGTCGTACGTGCAGATAAGTATAATAATCTTTGTTGTCATTGTTCTTAAATACAACGAAATTGGTTTTAACCTCACTGGTGCAAAATTATAGTGGAAAGGAAAAAAGAAAAAGAAAAAAAATTAGCGTGTGCATGGAGTGATTGTGGTTGTATTTAAAAGTCTGACAGCCCAAGGATAGAAACCTCTTTATTCGGCTGGCTGTACTTTGATGTCTTCTGCCCAAGGGTAGAAGTGCAAAGAGACACTGACCAGGATGTGAATCATCTCTGAGCATCTTCCTTACTCTGCTAAAGCAGCGAGACCTGGCGATGTCATCCAGGGGTGTCAGAGGGCAACCAATGATTTCTTGTGCCGAATTGATCACCCTCTATTGTGCCTTCCTCTCCGCAGCTGTTAAACCAGCATACCATACTGTGATGCAATATGTGAGGTCACATATGTGAGATACAATCGTGTTACATGAAGGATGTGAAAACATGGGGTTTGTTAGGAATATAATCTAATGGTTGGGTTGGCAATATATAAATCATGTAACAATGCTATATCTGTTTCTTTAAATCATACTGTAAAATGTGATTGGTTGCTGTTTCCTCAATCGGCCATAAGAGGGAGCCAGAATGACTGTTAGCTGTCTGTTAGATGCTGGGCTGATCTGATCTGAGTGTTTTGGAAGCTGGCTGTTAGAAAGTGCCATGAGCTGTTGTAAGTTTTGCAACTGCTAGCAAACTTTACCGCACTGTTTGTATTATTATGGACTATGTTATTTGGATTATCCCTTAACTGAAAGACGTTGATGACTGACTTCCTTATCCATCTATGACTTTTTTTTAAAATAGAGAATTAACTGTCAGACCTGCAAGCCATATTTTCTTTTTGGGATTTTAGGCCTGCCACACTTTCTACTGTGGGAAAGTGGGAGAGGGGATTATATGGAGTTGGTGAATATGTGGTCGTAAGTCGAGAATTACTTGCAATGGGGAAATCTTTGCCCAAAGAGTAAGAGCGTCAGAAACCTCCAAGGTTTCTCTCCCTTAATTCTTGGCAGCCTTTAAAAAAAAAAACCCTCTTTATCTCCCTAATTACCTATGCATTAAAAATATATATAAACGACAATGTACATCATGGTTTGAGTTCTTGCAAACATGACAAGCCTCCTTAAGGGGCTTGTATGGAGCTAATCCTAGAACCATGATGGCAAACCTATGGCTCAAGTGCCACAGAGCCCTCTCTGTGTGCATGCGCACCGCTGCCAGCTGCTCTTCTGGTTGCTGGGACCGGAGCCTGAAAACGGCCCGAAAAATACCCCCGAAACAGGCCATTTTTGGGAGGCTGTTTTTCGGGCCATTTTCAGAATGTTTTTCGACCTGAAAAAATGGTCTGAAAATGCCCTGGAAAATGGCCCAAAACCAGGACATTTTTCGTGCTGCTGTCAAGCTTTTTTTTTTTGGTGGGGGGGCTGTTTTCAGAATATTTTTTGGGCCATTTTTTGGCTTCAAAAATGGCCTGGAAAATGCCCCAAAAACAGGCTAGCCAGCCGCTCTTCAGGTTCCCAGTGCTCGGGCGTGCATGCATGCAGTTTGGGTACATTGTGCTGAAAATATTCACCATCACTGTCCTAGAACTTCAGATGGGTCTAAAACACAAAAGGCCAAAATTGTCGGGGAGCTGAAACTTGGGTCCCTTGTGGCGACGCCATGATTCCAAACGGATGACACGTTTAACTCCGCCTTCAGCCTGCTCATTTTCCACAGGATTACGTTGAGTGTGATTTAGGAGGACACCGGAAGCCAAAGTCCCATCTTGTAGATTTGCTGCTTGTCATCTTGCTTCAAGCCAGCAGAGGGGTCTCTCTCTCCACAACATTTTCACCTTCTTTTCTTTTTTTAAAAACATAATTGTTATTCAGCATTTTCCAAGTTACCATTACACTATTGCAGCTTTCTGTTATCGGTATTTCTTCTTTCTAATTTCGGGTTTTCCATTTGACATCATGTTGTCTTATACATATTCCCCTTGGTTTCATAGTTTCTCATTTTTACAATATATACATGCGTATAGAATATTTAACATCTGTACATTCATTATGCATTGATTTTACATCTCTTTTCAAGCCAATTTTACCACCTATTCCATATCTTGTATCTTGTTTCCTCTCTATCTCTTATTTCCATCGTTAGTTTGTCCATTTCTGAGCATTCTAGCACCTTTTTTTAATGATTTGAGGGAATAGGTTTTTTGTTTCCAGTTTTGGACAAATGAGATTCTGGCTGCAATAATTATATGGAGCATTATATATTGGATATCCTTAGTAATATTTCTTTTTATTATTCCTAGAAGAAACAGCTTAGGCTTCATGTCAATTTTTTGTTCTGTTACTTCTTCTAACCGTTTTTGAATTTTTGCCCAGAATTCTTTAGCTTTTGGACACGTCCACCATATAGGATGGAAAGTCCCCAGTTGGTGGTTACATTTCCAGCAATTTGGTGGTTTATTTGGGGACATTTTGGCCAATCTCGCTGGTGGTAAATGCCACCTATGAAACATTTGGTAGATGTTTTCCTTGCATGATGCTGACATAGTCAATTTATAATTCTCACCCCCCCACATAATTTTTCCCAGTGCTCCAATTCAGTATTGTACCCAAAACCTTTAGCCCAAATTATCATTGTTTCTGTAAGGTTTCCTAAAAATGCCCTAATTGTTTCATGAGTATCACAGATTTTTCACCTTCTTTTTTGCCTGAACTACTTATTCAGGGATTTCTAGCACCTGAAAAGAATCTTTTATCAATACAGGTAGTCCTTGATTTACGACAGTTCATTTAGTGACCATTCTAAGTTAACAACGGCATTGAAAAAAGTGACTCATGGCTCACGTTTTCACACTTTCGGCGTTTTCAGCATCCCGTGGTCAAGTGATTTACATTCAGATGCTTGACAAGCTGACTCATTTTTATGACGGTTTCAGGGTCTCGGGAGCAACGTCATCCCCTTCCAACCGGCAGTCGGGAAGCCAAAATTCATTTAACAACTGTGTTATATTCATTTAACATCTGCTGTGATGTTCCAATGTGCAGTAACCATCTTGGTTTGCAAATGGGTGGGGACGCTTTTTCCATTATTCCCCTTCCTCTAGTTTGCCAGGACTGAATGGGGATGATGGGAGTTGCAGTCTTGGTGCATAATCAAGGATGGGATATGCTGGACCGAGGCATTTGGGATATCTGGAGTGCTTGATGCTCTCTCTGAGCTTTGCTCTTTTCTTCCAGAAGTTCCATTATCTGACTAGGTAACATCATTGGTGGCAGAAGAGAGTGAGGTTTGGGAGGAGGAGGAGGACAACAACGACAGAAAAGAAGAAAACGGAGGAAGAGGGGAAGGAGAGAGAGGAAGAGAAAGGCGGAGGAGGAAAAGCAGGAGGATTGAAAAGAAGAAAAAGGAGGAAGAGGGGAAGGAGAGTAAAATGAAGAGGAGGATAGAAAAGAAAAAGGAGGAAGAGGAGGGGAAGAAGAGAAAGAGGAAGAGGGGAAGGAGAGGAAGAGGAGGAGGATAGAAAAGAAAAAGGAGGAAGAGGAGAGGGAGGAGAGAAAGGAGTAAGAGGAGGAGGAGGAGGAAGAAGAGGAGGACAGAAAAGAAGAAAAAGGAAGAAGAGGGGAAGAAGAGGAGGGAAGTGGAACAATAGATAAGGGGCCTGGTGCTTTCTGAGCTTGGTGGTTTTCTTGCAAATGTTTCATGAACCAACTATGTAACGTTCTCAGTGCTAAAAGGGAATGGGGTTTGCAAGAAGGAGGAGTATGAGGTTCTTGGTGCTCTCTGAGCTTTGTTCTTTTCTTGCAGAAATGTCATTACCAAACTAGATAACATCATTGGTGGTAGAAGTGAAGGTGAACTGTGGGGGTCCTTGGGGAGGAGGAGGAGGAGGAGGAGGAAAACTGGGGTGCTCTCAGAGTTTGATTGTTTGCTTGCAGACATTTCATTAACTGACTAGGTAACATCATCAGTGCTAGTGAGTGTGGGGTTTCCTCCCTCTATGTACAGTAGCTTGCCCTGTCAGTGTTGGCCCACAGTGCATTTGCTCCTTGGTAATTCCTTTCCTAGGGTATTGTTTTCTGCTTGATTGTTTGTCTGGTGTTAATCCCTTCTTATCTGGGTGTCACTTGCTGAAGAAGAGGATACATTCTAGCCTTTTTGTTTCCTCCTTAGCCTCTTCATTGTCTCTTTTGAATGCTTTGTAAATGTGGTTTATCTCTACGTGCCCATTGATGGCTGATGGTGTCTGTGCGCCGAGCTTCCAAGAATTCCCCAGTGTTTTCGGATTTCGCTTGGGCAAACAACCCAGCTGAGAGAGCACCGAGGGCTCCACAGCTCAACCCTGAGCTCCATAAATTCTCTAATATTGATATTTCGGATATGTTGAGCTGGGAAGGACAGCTGCATAATTCACCCAATCGGGATGAAAAGCTACTAGTATCAGATGAGCTCCATGGGTTTATGGCCAGGTGCACCTGTGTTAGTATGTATACAGAAATTTAATTCCATCCAAGATATATGAATAAGGATGGAAGCTTGCCAGTTGCTCGTTGATCCAAAAATACTACTGTTTCCTGAATACAATTTTTGTTGCTCTGTCCATTTATGTCTCAATGGGTGGCAGGCTGGTTTGACCAAGAATTATGTAAAGGTAACGGTTCCCCTCACACATATGTGCCAGTTGTTCCTGACTCTAGAGGGCGGTGCTCATCTCTGTTTCAAAGCCGAAGAGCCAGTGCTGTCCGAAGACGTCTCCGTGGTCATGTGGCCGGCATGACTCAACGCCGAAGGCGCACAGAACGCTGTTACCTTCTCACTAAAGGTGGTTCCTATTTTTCTCCTTGTATTTTTGACATGCTTTCGATCTGCTTAGTTGGCAGAAGTTGGAATAAGTCACGGGAGCTCACTCCGTTACATGGCGGTCGGGATTCGAACCGCTGACCTTTCCGATCAACAAGCTCAGCCACTGAGCCACTGCATCCTTCTAAGAATTATATATGTTGACTTAAGTCCTTCGTGGGGTCAAACCCATATCCTCTCCCCACAGTCCTGGGACCAGATTCCAGATGCTAATCCTATTCTACAGCTCTCTTCGCTGCATTATTTATCTTTTGCTTCATAGAGTGAAATAGAAATAAAATCCTGACTAGGACTGATGTAAGAGATAAAATTCCCATAGTTCAGAAGGGCCCAAGCTTGCCCAGTTTAAAGCCTTGCATAACATCTTTCATTAATGGGACACGGCGGCTCATGGGCGAAGACGCGGAGCTTGTCGATCTGAAAGGTCGGCAGTTTGGCGGTTCGAATCCCTAGCGCCGCGTAACGGAGTGAGCTCCCGTGACTTGTCCTAGCTTCTGCCAACCTAGCAGTTCGAAAGCACGTTAAAAAATGCAAGTAGGAAAATAGGAACCATCTTTAGTGGGAAGGGAACAGCGTTCCGTGCACCTTCGGCGTTGAGTCATGCCGGCCACATGATCACGGAGACCTCTTCGGACAGCGCTGGCTCTTCGGCTTTGAAACGGAGATAAGCAGCGATTCACTTTAACAACCTGGCAAGAAAGTTCGTAAAAACAGGGCGGGATTGGCTCAACCTCTCATTTAGCCTCTGAAAATTTAGGCTCCGTTGTGACCTACCTCTATTTTTACAATCCGAGCTTCCCACTTGTTTGATGAAGTGTGCAAAATACACACATGGTTCCTGATGTTATTAAATACATTGCACCAAGGGCCCCCGGGTGTGCAATTGTTGCTCCTCCAGCAGGCAAGCGGGAGCGAAAAGGATACCCCAGTGTTTCCTTCAGTCTCTTTGAGGGCCACCACGCGAAGCTTTTTGTGAGCGAGCCGGGCCGCGTTCCCCTCTCCCTTAACGGCGGGCGAGAGACAGCTGCTGCGCTGGGTTTGCCAGTCCATAAAACTCACACAATGAACCGTTCTCCCGTTTTATTTTATTTTATTTTGGCTTCTTTACATCTAATTCAGAAGAGGGTGGGGGGAAGGAATGAGAAGCGAAAAACGATTTCTAAAATAGAATAACGCTAAGGATGGCAGCCTCCATCCTTGGTTAGGTGCAGCGAGCGGCTTCGGTAAGCAAGGCGCTCTTGGGATATTAATGCCACCTGCGGTTTAATTGTGGGTAGCAGCAACTCAAATTCCCTTCCACAAGTCACATGTGGTATTTTTTATGTGTGTTCAATATCTTCGGCCACCTGAGCCAGGCTGATGAGAGGTTTTGTACGGCTTGGTACAGTTTTGATTTATTTACAATTTATATCAAAAGCCTTGGCTCCAGGAGTTACAGGCAAAATACATAGCCTCATTTTTTCCCCCCGGTTGCAACTTTTAAGGGGCAAGTTAAGGCTAAGAAATTAATTGTGTGATCGGAGACTTCTTCAGAAGTCAACTGGGACCCCTAAGAGAAATAAGCAGCAGTTTTCTGAACTTCAACTTTGGAAAATTCCCGCCGTAGGTTGGTTTTTAGAAAAGGAAACTCTGGATAATCCAGAAGCAAACATTTATCCCTTTTTGTGGGGGAATTAGTGGAGATCAATAAGGCAATGGCTCAATGGCTAAGACGCTGAGCTTGTCGATCAGAAAGGTCGGCGGTTCGAATCCCTAGTGCCGCGTAACGGAGTGAGCTTCCATGACTTGTCCCAGCTTCTGCCAACCTAGCAGTTCGAAAGCATGTTAAAAATGCAAGTAGAAAAGTAGGAACCGGCTTTGGTGGGAAGAGACAGCAGCAAGGATTGTATTTGCACAATATTGGAAAAAATGAGAACGCTTCATTAGATGAGGATGCAATTTGGAAAATATTAGACCGTGCAGAGATGGACAGGTTGGCATTAAAAATAAAGGACAAAGATGACAGAATATTACTTAACACGGAATAGATTATATGACTATATAATCTGACTTAAAGAGCTGTTGCCCCCGTCTCGAATGGTATGACTGTTGTGTGTTTTAAATTATGCATTGTTATGCTTTGCTTTTTAAACTTTTTGTCTGTATCCCCCTTCCCCCGGTTTGAGTTGTGAGCCGCCCTGAGTCCCCTTCGGGGGAAAAGGGCAGCATATAAATACAATAAACTAATAACTGATAACTGACTGGTTAGAGATAAGAGGTAGAAATTAGATGAAGAAAGAGTATTGTTATGTATGAATTAAATATAAAGGTCGTTTATAATTATAAAACAGACAGGGCGGCTCAATGACTAAGACACCATGCTTGTCGATCAGAAAGGTCGGCAGTTCGGCGGTTCAAATCCTGAGTGCCGCGTAGTGGAGTGAGCTCCTGTGACTTGTCCCAGCTTCTGCCAACCTAGCAGTTCGAAAGCACGTCAAAAATGCAAGTAGAAAAATAGGAACCACCTTTGGTGGGGAGGAAACAGCGTTCCGTGCGCCTTCGGGAGTTGAGTCATGCCTGCCACATGACCACGGAGACGTCTTCGGACAACACTGGCCCTTTGGTTTTGAAACGGAGGCTAGCACCGCCGCCTAGAGTCGGGAACGACTAGCACAGATGTGCGAGGGGAACTTTTACCTTTAGCTAGTCAGGAATAGACTCGATCGAATTGGTATGTAGAGGAGGTCCTCGTCTTGCAACAATTCATTTACTGACCAAAGTTACAACAGCACGAAAGAAAGTATTTTAGGGCCGTGTTTCACAGTTACAACCTTTGCAGCCTCCCCATGGTCATGTGATCAAGATTCAGATGGTTCAAATTTATGACTATCGCTGCACCCCAAGGAATGTCCACAGCCATTCACTTAACAACTGTGACCCTCACTTAATAGTGATTCGCATAACAAGCGTGGCAAGAAAAGCCACCCCCATGGGGCAAAACCCACGTAACAAATGTCTCACTTAGCAACCTAAATTCCAGGCTGAGTTGTGGTCGTAAGTCGAGGATTCCCTGCACAGAGAAGGCCCCACCTTCAATAATAGCCTAAGAGAACAGCATCGGGTCAACTTTCTTTTTTAAGGAATGGGTTTTATCGCAGATGCATTCGGTGCCACAGGACCACCAGTTTATAAATTCTGTTTCTCTACTGAATTCTTTCCCATTTTTTTCAGGGCAGCCTTAAAAGTTATATCTTTTTTTTTTTTTAAACTGGAATAACTTCTGAGCATCTGGCTGGGGGTTTATCTTAAAAAAAACCCCACTTGTTGTTGGCCTGCCTTAATGTGCAAAAATATTTTCACTCTGGGGAGAAGTTTTGCAAGATTTGACCCAGAACTGCAATTCTCTAGAGCTACATTTGAGCGATGGGCGGACGATGATTTTTTAATTTTTTTTTTCCTACTGCGCTTGTTACATCTCAGGGCTCTTAAGCAGATTTCACACCTATTACGAAATCTCCAGGCAGCCAGAAGCTGGTACAGATTTTCAAATGAGATCAGGCAGCTCCAAACAGAAATATTTACAAACTGAACAGGGAAATAAAGAGATGTTTTCAAATATACAGGATGTATAAATAGAAAAAAATAATAATAATGAGAGATTTAGCTGCAGTCCAGTTCCTACCCCCAAAATAATCATTTCTTGCGTGTCCCGTTTCGTCTTTACCGTAAAGATCTTTTAATTGCCTACGCTGGGAAATCATCGGACTAAATTTGTCCCGTTTAAATGTAAAAATATTTAAATATTTAAATTTAAAAATAAAGGGAACTTACGACTACAATTGAACCCAAATATTTTTTTCCCAATAGCTTTTTTTAAAAAAAAAATTGTTACGAATTTTAAATTCTTTTTACAAACTAAGTGTTTTTCCCCCTTTTACATTCTCTCTTATATATAATTTGTTTTACATTGCATTGGCATTCCAATTTCACCCCTATTATTTTCTTAAATTTAAATTTTCCATCTTAAATTTAAATTTTACTTAACACATAGTACAAGATCATTTTTTTGCCCTTTCAGAAAAATACACCAAATTTATCATTTCATTTTCCATTTGTTGTTCTAATTTTTATAGGTGGCATATATAATCAAATTCAGTTTTAATGTAACAAGCTTTTTACCTAATTGGTTATCCACAATTAATAGATGTTATTTTATTTAGCTGTATATCATGAGCAGTGTTAATGTATTTCATTTTCTAATACAAAATTTATGTTGCTAAGCAAGATGGCTGTTAAGTGAATTTTGCCCCATCTTAACGGCCTTTCTTGCCACAGTTATTAATTTGAATTTGAATTTAATAAATTTTATATGCCGCCCAATCCCGTAGGACTCCTGCCGGATTACAAATACAAGAATAAAATAAAAACTAAAATATAGGAAAAAGAAAAGATAGATTTAAAAGCAACACACCATACACTCAGTCCTAGATGGGGCTGGGCCCCAGGCCTGCCGGAACAGCCAGGTTTTAAGTGGCTTTTCGGAAGGCCGAGAGAGTTGGAAGGGTCCGGATCTCTGCGAGAAGATCATTCCACAGGGCCGGGGCAGCTACAGAGAAAGACCTCCTCCGAGTGGTGGTCAGCCGGCATTGCCCGGTTGACGGCACCCGGAGGAGGCCCAGCCTGTGAGATCTTATAGGTCATTGGGAGGTATGTGGCAGGAGGCGGTCCCGCAGATATCCAGATCCTAGGCCATGTAGGGCTTTAAAGGTGACAACCAGCACCTTGAAGCGTGTCCGGAGACCAATGGGAAGCTAGTGCAGCTCGCGGAGGATAGGTGTAACATGGGTGTATCTAGGTACACCTGATATCGCTCGCGTGGCTGCATTCTGGACCAACTGTAGTCTCCGAACACTCTTCAGGGGCAGCCCCATGTAGAGCGCATTGCAGTAATCAAGCCTGGAGGTGACGAGGGTATGAGTGACCATTTGAAGTGCCTCCCGGTCCAGGTAGGGCCGCAACTGGTGCACCAGGCGAACCTGGGCAAAAGCAAATCACTGCATTCATTAAATCAACGACACGGTTGTTAAGCGAATCCAGGCTTCTCCGTTGACTTTGCTTGTCGGAAGGTCGCTAAAAGAGGATCACTACCACCGGCATAACGATGAGTTTTGCAACCAAGCACCTGAATTTTCATTGTGGGGATGCTACAATGGTTGTAAAGTGTGAAAAACCATCCCAAGTCCCAATTTTTTCATTGTTGCTGTAACTGTTGTAAGTTGAGCAACTACCTGTATTCAACTCTGAGGTAAAAGAGGGAAGGGTCCATCTCTTGATTCTCATGTGGCTTTTTTGTGAAGCATGGCAAAACAGTGGCTTGTGGAGCTGGCAGTAGAGTCAGAAAGTGAGGAGGTTGGGGAGGAAGATCGGCCAGTCCTGGAGTCTGGGGAAGGCGCGGATGAGGGCTCTGCATCAGAGGCAGAGAGGGGGTCAGGGCCATATGCCAGTTATCAGCTGCCTTCAGAGTCAGACATCAGTGAGGCAGAAGAACAGCTGGAGCCTGTTCCCAGTGTGCGCTTGTGCAGAGTTGCCAGACGAAGGGAGCAGCTAAAGAACAAGGGCTGACTTGGGAGTAAGGCCATAGGTGGACGGTGAATGGCCCCTCCCAGAGGAAATAAAAGAGGAGCAAAAGGGGAGTTTGCAGGAGACAATTACTTCACTTAATTGGCTCGTGACTCTCCGAGACTTCTTGCCAAGTTTTGCAGATCTTGGCATGGCAGCTCTCCAAGCCAGATAAGGTCTGTGACTGTAAATCCTCCCTTGAATGAGCAGAATTCACAGCAAATTAAATAAAAGGGGTTTATCGGCTTCGTGCTGCTGGGGAAGCCTAGGTCACAACCGCATCTTGATCTCTCCCAATAACACCCCCTGTGCTTTCTTGGTCTCCTTCTCCCCGGCCAGGACCTTCGCAACCAGTTGGAAAAAACTCAAAATGAGTTGGCTGAGAAGGAAAAGGCGATCGAGTTGCATTACCAGGTCCTCTTAGGCGAGGAGGACCAAAGGTTGCAGAACCAAGAGTTGGTCATCGCGCGCCTGACGGACGGCGTTGCGCAGAAAGATGAGCTGCTCCAGGTAAGGAGTTTTGGTGGGAAAGTCCGGATGTTGTTAAAGAGGCAGAGCCTCATGGTTTGATGGTTTATGAAGAACGGTGTCAGGAAATGGATGGGTGTCATTTAACGAAAGGGGAACGCTGTGGCTAAGACGCTGAGCTTGTCGATCAGAAAGGTCGGCAGTTTGGCGGCTCGAATACCCACCGCCACGTAACGGAGTGAGCTGCCATTACTTGTCCCAGCTTCTTCCAACCTAACAGTTGGAAAGCACACAAGTAGAAAAATAGGGACCACCTTTGGTGGGAAGGTAATCGTGTTCCGTGCGCCTTGGGCATTGAGTCATGCCGGCCACATGACCACAGAGACGTCTTTGGACAGCTCTGGCTCTTTGGCTTTGAAATGGAGATGAGCACCGCCCCCTAGAGTCAGGAAGGACTAGCACAGATGTGCAAGGGGAACCTTTACCTTTTAGTTTAATGAAACAAGGACTAGGGGTGACAGGATAACATCTTCCAATATTTTATTGTATCTGTCCGCCCCGTGCCAACTCAATGAAGCGGTAGACGTGATGAGCCGGGGCCTTGAGGCCGTTATGGACTGGATGAGGGTTAACAAGCTTGTGCTCAACCCAGAAAAGACCGAGTGGCTGTTGTGTTTCCCTCCCAAAGATTTGGCTACTATTCCACCACTCAGGCTGGGGGGTCAAATTTTATACCCCTCAGAGAGGGTTCGCAACTTGGGAGTCCTCCTGGATCCACAGCTGTCATTTGACCACCACTTGACGGCTGTGACCAGGGGGGCATTCGCCCAGGTTCGCCTGGTGCGCCAGTTGCGACCCTACCTGAATCGGGAGGCTCTCACAACAGTCACTCGGGCCCTTGTGACCTCTAGGCTGGAATACTGCAATGTGCTCTACATGGGGCTGCCCTTGAGGAGCATCCGGCGACTTCAGCTAGTGCAGAATGCAGCCGCGCGAGTGATCGCGGGTGCACCCCGATTCACCCGCATTACACCTATCCTCCGCGAGCTGCGCTGGCTACCTGTTGATCTCCGGATGCGCTTCAAGGTGCTATTAATCACCCATAAAGCCCTACATGGCAGTGGATCTGGATACTTGAGAGACCGCCTTCTGCCAATTACATCCCTGCGACCGATAAGATCCCATAGATTAGGCCTCCTCCGTATTCCATCGGCCAGCCAATGTCGGCTGGCAACTACAAGGAGGAGGGCCTTCTCAGCAGTAGCCCCGACCCTTTGGAACGAGCTCCCCGTGGAGATTCGTACCCTCTCCACCGTCCAAGCCTTCCGCATAGCCTTGAAGAACTGGCTCGCCCGTCAGGCCTGGGGATAGGATAGTTACCCCTCCCGAATGATGAATGTATGTTGCTTGCTATTTTATTACTTGTTTGTCCTAATGTCTGTATTTCCCCTTCCCAGTTTTTGTGTGAGCCGCCCTGAGTCCCCTCAGGGAAAAGGGCGGCCTACAAATTCTAATAAATTCTAAATTCTAAATTTGAGGGGTTGCCACAAAGACGAGGAGGACAACCTATTCTCCAAAGCACCAGAAGGCAGGATAAGAAGCAATGGATGGAAATTAATCAAGGAGAGAAGCAACCTGGAATTAAGGAGGAACAATTAATCTTTAACTTCAATCAGAATAGAGTTAGAAGACACCTTGGAGGTTATCTGGTCCAACCCCCTGCTCAAGCAGGAGATCCTATACCGTTTCAGACAAGTGGGCTGTCCAGTCTCTTCTTAAAAACCTCCAGTGATGGAGCCCCCACACCTTCTGGTGGCAAGGTGTTCCACTGGTTAATTGTCCTCACTTGTAGGAAGTTTCTCCTTAATTCCAGGTTGCTTCTCTCCTTGATTAGTTTCCATCCATTGTTGCTTGTCCTGCCTTAAGGTGCTTTGAAGAATCAGTTGACCCCCTCCTCTTTGTGGCAGCCTCTCAAATACTGGAGAATTATGAGGCTTTAAGGCACCCGGGGTGAAAAAGGTTCGCTGTCATAGAGTCTCCTGATTGAGCAGGGGGTTGGACTAGAAGACCTCCAAGGTCCCTTCCAACTCTGATATTCTGCTATTTCTGACTTTCCTCCCTCGTTAACTCAAGACTTCCTGATTTCCTTGAACGGCCCGCGGCTTTTAAAGAAAATTGCACAGCCAATTTCTCAAGGTTCCTTTGCTGGAACTGTAAGGGCGCGCCAACGATTGACATCAATGTTTTTGGTCTTTTCAAAACAGAACAACAAAGAAAACGCCTCACTTCCTAGCGATTTGCCTGCTAACGACAAGCAACGCTTTGTCTGTTTTGTTGTGTGTTTTTGTGTTTGTATGTCTGTGTGTTTTTTTATACACAGACTCTTGACGGGGTCATTAGAGAGAAAGATTTGAGGCTGCAGGAATGGTCGACTAAATTCCAAAACCTGGAGAAAAATAAAGAGAGTCTTGAGAGACAGAACGAAGCCTTGATCGAAGAGAAATGCGCAGCCCAATCCGAGCAGCTGGTGACCAAAATGATGCACGAATTAGAGGTAAAACCTGCTCTGTTTGACTGAACCTTCTCCCAATTATATATTTTTAAAAAAATTCCTGGGAAATCTGTGCCATACAATGCATTTAAAGGCTGTTTTAAAGTTGCCAGACTCTGCCCCACAAGGGATTATGGGGTGGTTAAATGAAGATGACGATGATGATGATGATTTTGTTATCCAACTAGGGAGTGGTGCGGTGGCCTAGTGATGGAGCTCTACTCCTCACAATCAGGAGGCTGTGAGTTCAATCTTATTTTCAGTCTTATTTTCTTTTGACCCCCGAAATAAGCACTTGGCCTTGTTTTCGGGGAGGTCTTATTATTTTGAGGTGCAGGAGGCGGAGAGCGTGGTCACCTCATGGCTGCTGCTGTGTTGCAATATTTTTGAGGAGGGCTTATTTTCGGGGGAGGGCTTATTGTAGCACATGCGCTCAAAAGCCCGATTGGGCTTATTATCCAGGGAGGCCTTATTTTCAGGGAAACAAGGCTAGTCACAAATAGAATAATTGTCAGGATTCCAGATGGGTGGATGGATGGGAGTGGATGGATGTGAGTGGCAGAGAAAGAAATCTAGGATCCAACTCACAGCCTCCGGATGGTGAGACGAGACCGCCACCTCTAGGCCACCGCACCTCTCCCCAGTTGGATAATGAAATCATCGTCATCTTTGTTTAATAACCCCATAATCCCTTGTGGTGTGGAGTCTGGGCAACTGAATGGAACTGAGAATTTACTGGCCAAATGCCCTTCCTGTCTCCAATGCAGAGTTCGCAGCAGATATATTCTCATTGTGCCCAGAGAGAGAACTATCTGCCTCTACCTAGGATTGAACTCACAGCCTCCTGATTGGGAGGTAGGAGCTCCACCACTAGGCCACTGCACCACTCCCTAGTTGGATAACAAAATCATCATCATCGTCGTCATCTTCATTTAACAACCCCATAATCCCTTGTGGGGCAGAGTCTGGGCAACTGAATGATTACTGGCCAGATGCTTTTCTTGTTGCCAATGAGGAGTTTTGTTCAGCCGATAAATTCTCATTGTGCCCAGAGAGAGAAATACCTGCCTCTACCTGGGATCGAACTCCCAGCCCTCTGTTTTTGAGGCGAGGGCTCCCCCTCTAGGCCACCGCACCACTTGTTTTGCTTAAGATAAACAGGCTACTTTTTCTTTTCAGAGGATCAAGGAATCCGAATACTCCGAGATGCTTGAAACTCTCCGAAAAGAGCACACCATTTTTGCGTCTTTGATCAGATCTCTGAAAGATGCCGACGGGTGAGTAGTAGTATGTCTACTACTATGCCTCAAAGTTAACAAGTGGTCCCAGAGCCCTTTGGGGGTGGCAGCACACAAACTCCTACACAAAGCCGCAGTTACACAAACAACAGCTGGAAAAGGAGATGAAATTCCTCGGCTAACCTCATTTGCACGACATCCTCCCCAAACTTGGTGGAGATCCTGGTGTTTGTGCCGAAATGTCTCCTTGGGATCATGAATGGAAGTGTTGAGGTTTCCAAACATATCCATTTGGCCTTTAGGTGGGGGAAGAAGGGGTGGACCAGAGTGGGATGGGGAAGAGGAGGGAGAGGAGGAGGAAGAGGAAGAGAATGGGAAGGAGAGGAGGAGGAGAAGGAGCTGCTTCTGCTTTTTATTTCTCTGTTCAGAAACAACCCCTTGTTACAAGAAATAGATCGATGAATGTAGAAAGGCTGCAAATTAAAATTATAAAGGAGAACCAGGAGGAGGAGGAGGAAAAAGAAAAGGGGAAGAAGAGAAGGAGGAGAAGGGGAAGAGGGAGGTAGAGGGAGGAGAGAAGGAGAAGGGGAGGAGGAGGTGAAAGAGGAAGAGGAGGAAAAGGAGAAGGAGGAAGAGGAGGAGAAAAGGAAAAGAGGAAGAGGAGGAGGAGGAGGAGGATAAGGGGAAGGGGAAGAGGAGGGAGAGGAGAAAGGGAGGAGGAAAAGGAAAAGGGGAAGAAGAGAAGGAGAGGAAGGGGAAGAGGGAGGTAGAGGAGGAGAGAAGGGGAAGGGTAGGAGGAGGAGAAGGAAGAGAAGGAGGAAGAGGAGGAGGGCAGAGACGTACCTTTTGCCTTCAGTGTTGTTGAGGTCACTGAATGAAAATCATAACGGTCCTCAATGTGGTCCTGAGCTTAAGGGGGGCAGCAGTTCAGAGATTCCTTCTTGGTCCTTTGCGGAGGACGGGAGGTGCCTCAAGGGGGGGGCTAAATCTTGGATCCAGCTTCCCCCCTCCCCCCAAGCATCCCTCCTGCCAAGTACTGAATCCCAGCTGTGTCACCTTTAATCAAGTAATGCCCTTCATTAAGGAAATGAAGGTGCAGCCTTCTGGCATTTATGCATTTATTCCTTTTCCAAGCAGGGCTTAATTCTGAGATCTGCCTTCCCTCCTCCCTCCTGATTTTTTCTTTCCTTCTTCCTCCCCCCTTTCCTTCCTTCCTTCCTCCCTCCCTCCCTTCCTTCCTTCCTTCCTTCCTTCCTCCCCCCCTTTTATCTCTTTCCTTCCTTTCATACCTTCTCTCCCTATTTTTCCTTCCTTCCTTCCTTCCTTCCTTCCTCCCTCCCTCCCTCCCTCCTTCCCTTCCCCATTTATATCTTTCCTTCCTTTCATACTTTCTATTTCCTCCCCCCCTCCTCTGCCTATTTTTCCTTCCTTCCTTCTTTCCTTCCTTCCTTCTTTCCTTCCCCCCTCCCCATTTTCCCTCCCTCCCTATTCCTTCCCTTCTCCCCCTCCCTTCCTTCCCCTTCTATCTCTCTCCTTCCTTTTATACCTTCTACCTCCCTCCCTCCCTCCCTCTCGCTCCCTATTTTCCTCCCTCCCTCCCTCCTTTTCCTTCAAACAACCATTGGCTCCTTTCAAAAATAAAAAGAGGTGAGGAAGGTTATTTCATGAGGAATCAGGGAGCCGACTTTGAAAAATTGCCTTTGTGTTTTTTTGTTTGTTTTTGAACAGAGCATTTAATAGTATTAAAAAGTCCTATCCTTTAGTTCCCCTTCCTTCCTTCCTTCCTTCCTTCCTTCCTTCCTTCCTTCCTTCCTTCCTTCCTCCCTCCCTCCCTCCCTCCCTCCCTCCCTCCCTCCTTCCTTCCTTCCTTCCTTCCTTCCTTCCTTCCTTTTTAAATCTTCCCTGGATGAAGGAACTTTAGTTGAAAGGCATCCAGGTTGCTGTTTTCTGTTTTGTTTCCTCATTGTGTCTGAAGAAGGGCTGGCCAAACCCTTCAGCTTTTCATGTCTCCTTTGCTTGAAACAATGTTCAGAGGTTTGCCTGCCAGCCTAAATTTCTCACTGCAATTGGCAAATCCGCCTTCCAAGGCGAGGTGAACAAATTCTCATGCAGCTGCAAAGCTTATTTGGTACACAGGCAGTCCTCGACATATGTCGGCTCATTGAAGTGACCGAAGTTACAACAGCACTGGAAAAAAAAGAGGGACCGATTTTCACACACCTGTTGTAACATCACATGATCAAAATCTGTCCACGTGCAACTGGCATGTATCCATGCCGGTTGCGGTGCCTCAGGGTCATGGGGTCACCGTTAATAAACTTCCCATCCAGCTTCCGGCGAGCAGATTCACTTAATGACTGGATGATTTGCTTAATAGTGGCATTCTGCTTAACAACCGTGGGGGAGAAAATGCCGTAAAATGGGATAAAACGCAGCAAGGCCTGATAGAGACTTCAGGGTTATAGGTACGAAGACGTGGTGTCTTGGCAGTAGTGAAATTCAAATTTTCTTACTACCAGTTCTGTGGTTGTGGCTTTGTGGCTGTGACGTGGCTTGGTGGGCGTGGAAGGGGAAGGATACTGTAAAATCTCCATTTCCACCCCACTCCAGGGAAAGGATACTGAAAAATCTCCATTTCGTCCCTACTCCAGGGAAAGGATACTGTAAAATCTCAATTTCCACCCCACTCCAGGGAAAGGATACTGCAAAATCTCAATTTCCTCCCTACTCCAGGGAAAGGATACTGCAAAATCTCCATTTCCACCCCACTCCAGGGAAAGGATACTGCAAAATCTCCATTTCCACCCCACTCCAGGGAAAGGATACTGCAAAATCTCAATTTCCACCCCACACCAGGGAAAGAATACTGTAAAATCTCAATTTCCATCCCACTCCAGGGAAAGGATACTGCAAAATCTCCATTTCCTCCCTACTCCAGGGAAAGGATACTGCAAAATCTCCATTTCCACCCCACTCCAGGGGAAGGATACTGTAAAATCTTCATTCCCACCCCACACCAGGAAAAGAATACTGTAAAATCTTAGCAATAGCAATAGCACTTAGACTTATATACCGCTTCATAGGGCTTTCAGCCCTCTCTAAGAAGTTTACAGAGTCAGCATATTGCCCCCAACAACAATCTGGGTCCTCATTTTACCCACCTTGGAAGGATGGAAGGCTGAGTCAACCCTGAGCCGGTGAGATTTGAACAGCCGAACTGCAGAACTGCAGCCAGCTGAAGTAGCCTGCAGTGCTGCATTTAACCACTGCGCCACCTCGGCTCTTCATTTCCTCCCTGCAAAATCCCCATTCCCACCCTACTCCAGGAGAAGGATTCCGCAAAATCCCCATTCCCACCTCACTCTGGGGCCAGCCAGAGGTGACATTTGCTGTTTCTCCGAACTACTCAAAATTTCCGCTACCGGTTCTCCAGAACTTGTCACAAACTGCTGGATTTCATCCCTGCGTCTTGGGAGTGGAGCCTTCAGTGCCAAGTCCCTCTACTGCCCCCATGAAAATCATACCCCACCCTACCCCACCCCCTCCAGTTAAATACGCGTTGGGTGATAGGGTTTGTTTTACATGGAAAAAAAACCTCATTATCAAAATCGGAGTGGAAGTGAGATTCCCCATCGCCTGAAATCACCTAAAAATGTGACGCGCGAACCGGGTGGGTGGGGCTATATTTGGAGTATAAGACCCACCCAGATTTTCACCCTCTTTTTTGTGTGTAGGGGGGAACGGACGTCTTATACTCCGAAAGATACGTTAGACCTCTCCGAAGGTTTTAGACATTCCAGACAAGTTTGTGTCATGTTTTTTTCTTGCTGGGGGAAAGTTTGAAGTTCAAGGATGCCATGAAAGTTTGAAAGATGACACCACCATTGGGGACAAGCGACGCTTTTTGTTTTTAACTTTTATTTTGATCTTCTCTAAAGATCTGTTTATCCTGTCCTTTCAAGAGGCTTTAAAAGCGGCTTCATTTTTTCTCCTTTTGAAGGAGATCTTTTATGTCTGAACAAAAGACTCCAGAGGTCCAGAGCACAGTTCCCCCCCCCCCAAAAAAAAATGTTTCATGAGCTTGGCTCTCCTTTGGTCTTCGGTTAAAAATTCTTCTTTTTCTTTTAAATTAGCATAAATAATCTGCAGGAGGAGCTAAACACTATCTTGGCCCTGCGGAAGCAACTGGAAGAAGGTATCTTGGAGACCTGGAATTTGCGGAGAACATTGGAAGAGCAAATCCGGGATAACAGGAAGGAAGGTGAGCAGAATAGGTGGCAAAATAACCCTGGCTCTCCGGAGAGTATAGATAGGTTCAAGGAGAAAGGACTACATAGGACTACCAGTCTTCAGGGCTTGGTAGCATCCATTCTCACATTCATGGCTCCATCTTAGGTAGCATCCATTCTCACATTCATGGTTCTATCTTAGGGTAACATCTATTCTCACATTAATGGCTCCATCTTAGGTAGCATCCATTCTCACATTCATGGTTCTATCTTAGGGTAACATCTATTCTCACATTAATGGCTCCATCTTAGGTAGCATCTATTCTCACATTAATGGCTCCATCTTAGGTAACATCCATTCTCACATTCATGGCTCCATCTTAGGTAGCATCCATTCTCACATTCATGGCTCCATCTTAGGTAGCATCCATTCTCACATTCATGGTTCTATCTTAGGGTAACATCTATTCTCACATTCATGGCTCCATCTTAGGTAGCCTTGAATGGCTACCTTAGGAGTAAACGCCGAAGGTACATGGCGAGCTGTTATCTTCCCACCAAAGGTGGTCCCTATTTTTCTACTTGCATTTTTATGTGCTTTCGAAGTGCTAGGTTGGCAGAAACTGGGACAAGTAATGGGTGCTCACTCTGTTACACGGTGCTAGGGATTCAAACCGCCGAACTGCCGACCTTTCTGATCGACAAGCTTAGCAGCCATTGAGCCACTTAGCCACTGCGTCCTCTCAGATAAATAGATAGACAGATATAGGCAGATAGATGGATAGACAGATGATAGATAAATAGGTGGATGGATGGGTGGGTGGGTGGGTGGGTGGACGGTTGGATAGAAATAGACAGATAGATGGATGGATGGATAGGTGGGTGGGTGGGTGGATAAAAATAGACGGATGGATGGGTGGATGGGTGGATAGAAATAGATGGATGGATGGATGGGTGGGTGAATGGGTGGATGGGTGGATAGAAATAGCCAGATAGATGGATGGGTGAGTGGGTGGATGGGTGGATAGAAATAGATGGATGGGTGGATAGTAATAGCCAGATAGATGGATGGATGGGTGGGTGGATGGGTGGATAGAAATAGACAGTTGGATGGATGGATGGATAGGTGGGTGGGTGGATAGAAATAGACGGATGGATGGGTGGATAGAAATAGACAGATGGATGGGTGGATAGAAATAGACGGATGGATGGATGGGTGGATAGAAATAGACAGATAGATGGATGGATGGATGGATGGAGATAGACAGACAGTCAGAAACAGACAGACAGAAAAAGATAGACAGTTAGACGTAGACAGATAGAAGTAGTTCTTGATCACATGACCTGGGACAGTACAACTCATAAATACATAACAGTTGCCAAGCATCTGAATTTTGATCATGTGACCACGAGGATGCTGCGACAGTCATAAATTGAAACCAGGTCATAAGTCACTTTTTTTTAGTGCCATTATAACTTGGCTAATGGAACATTTGTAAGCCAAGGGCTCTCTGTAGTATATTCCACCTCGTAGTGTGTAGATTCCGAAATAAATGCTAGGTGTCCTCCCCCCCACAATCTTTTTTCCCTAGAAGACACCCTTATATCTTGGAGCAATCAGACGTCGTACATGAGCATTTGCTTACGGGATCAGGATTATCGCTTGGACTGCCCAGTAGACCAGCTGTCTATGGAAGAGCTTAAAAAGAAGGTATTTGGCTTCCGTCTTCTATATCCATCTCTACCAGAAAGCTCATTAACATCACTGTTCTGACCCCCCTCTGTCCGGTGATTAACGCCGACACAGGCTTACTGTTAGCCACGCTTTATTCACAGCAATTACAATCCTGTTGGCTGAAAGCCCAAACACGACTCACAGGCAAGACATTGGCAGCAACCCAGACTCCCACAGACAAGAGATACAATATAAACAAGAGCTTCTCCAGCTTGTTATGAACGGTTGTGTCCTGCAAAAGGACTCCTCCCAAAGTCTCTTCTTATATACTCTCTTGGGAGGAGCCAAGCCACAACCACCTGGGCTTGATTATCTCTTATGAGTCTGTCTCCGTAACTGCTGCCTCCGTTTCTCCGCCCTTCATTGCCTGGCGTCAGGGATAAACTTCCTTTGATCTTCCCCACTGCTCCATGCCTCAGGCGCTTCCTGGTGGCCAACCAGCCTCTCTGGTCCCTGCTCTGAGTCTGAACCCTGCCCAGGGTCCTCCACATCTTCCATAGCCGACTCATAGGGTTCCTCGCTATCATAGTCCATCGGCAGCTCCAACGGCTCCTGCCGGGCCACAACACATCACTATGTCTTACTTTTGGAGTAGCCATTTCTGGGGCCGCATTATGAGTGCGGGTCTATGACAATTTGCCACAGCCAACTCACCAGGGCCAACTCGCCATAGTCAACTTGCTATGCCCAACTTGCCATGTTCGACTCGCTGTGGGGCAACTCACCAGGGTGAACTCGCCACAGCCAACTTGCTTTCGGCCAACTTGCCATGTCCGACTCGCTTGAGATAACTCACCCTGGCCAACTCAACTACAGCCAACTGGCCACGTCCAACTCGCAGTGAGACAACTCACCATGGCCAACTTGCTGCAGGACAATTCGTCACAGGACAAGAGTTACCAAGAAATAGCAGAATGAAATCATTAAAAGAAGGGTGTAAAAAAAAAAGAGATAGAATGAAATGTGGCGAATTGTCCCACGGTGAGTGAGTTGGCCATGATGAGTTGGTCGTGGCAAGTTGGCCATGATGAGTTGGCCCTTTCAGTTGGCCATGGTGAGTTGGCCATAGTGAGTTGGCTGTAGTGGGTTGACTATGGTGAGTTGGCCATGATGAGTTGACCCTGGCAAGTTGACCATGATGAGTTGACCGTGGTGAGTTGGCCATGATGAGTTGACCATGACAAGTTGGCCATGATGAGTTGACCATGACAAGTTGGCCATGATGAGTTGGCTGTAGTGGGTTGACTATGGCGGACTGGCCATGATGAGTTGATCGTGGTGAATTGGCCATGGCAAGTTGGCCCTGGCAAGTTGTTCCATTCCTGTGGGTGTTGCTTTATGCCTACAAGGAAATCACAAAGAATCCAGATGTGGGAGATATCTAGAGTGGCAAATCTTAAATCACCTTCAGGAACCAACCACCCAGTTCTGCAAGACTTGAGAGGGATCACAAGGAGCGTCAGATTCTAGATTCTAGAAGAGCCCAAACACGGAGTCTATCTCATCTTTGCTTGGATGGGAATTAAGTGTCCCAACTTCTTAGACTCCCCTCTGCACGAAAGGAGTAATCTACCTAATTGATAACTAGCTTGTTAACCCACCATTTGTAGGTAGGTACCTCAGGTAGCCCTTTTCCAATATTTTTTTAAACTGTGGGCAAAATGCTAAAAAAAAAGTTCCGACAATCAGCTGTGACAATCAGCATTGCTTTTTTGTGTGTGTGTGAAGTCCATCTGTTTTTGTGTGAGTCAGTGGTGCAGCTCTTATGTCATTTTTGTGTAAAGTGTGACCGTTGGTTTTTGAGCTCTCTGTGACTCTGAGTTCCCTGCTTGTTGCCCACCCGGTCACATGACCACCAAGCCATGCCCATCCAGCCACATGACCACCAGCCCACAGAACCGGTAGGGAAAAATTTTTGAATTTCACCCCTGGCTTTTTGGCCATGGACCTTCCATTCAAACGTAAACGTAAGGAACTTTTTTGGAAGGATGTAAGAGTTCCCACGGTCTTCCAGAGCTTCTCTTCATTGGTTTCAGTTTGTCGAGGTCCTTGGAGTGGTGAAGGAAATGCACTGGGTCATCCAAGAACTGAAAAAGAAGCCGTTTGATTTCTCCACGTCAGATCCTTCGGGAAACGAGAAGCAGAAATCTTTAGACACAAGCGAGGTGAGATTTGGGTTTCTCCGCCCCCCCCGTTTTATTTGTTCTATTTATATTATTTTCTATTTCCATCAAACCATGTGATCTGGGTACAGTTATTTGAACAGTCATAATCCACGTATTTGTTGTTATTCATAACAATAATATTAATAATATCTCTATATAATAGTACAACAACAATATGGATTGTGCCGAAATGGACAAACTAACAAGAAATCCAGGGAGAAGAAGAAACAGAATATTACCAGATATGGGATAAATGATGTAGGTGGATGGAGGAAAGAAAACAAGAATCAATGAAGGGAGTCAATAAAGCCCAAAAATAGTAGTTAAGGAGAATTAACACACACACACATATATATATGTGTTGCATTTGTGCTGATAAATAAATAAAGGGAGACTAGTATACATCTATTTCAAGCTATTTAGCTCTCATCAGCTAGCCATACCCTTACTGGGATTCGAACCTGGGCTATATTACATATCAGGCAGTTATATTAGCCACTAAGCCACAGGATCTCTTCCTTTATCAGCTAGGCCAGGGAAATAGGTATGTATTGTGTCACAACCGCTGGTATGCCCAAATATGGGAGGAAGCATGCTGCTTCCTTTCTCTGTCTATACATGTGTGTGTGTGTGTGTGTATGTATGTGTGTGTGTGTATATATACATACATACATACATACATACATATAAGATTTTTACAACCCCTGGTAAGCCCCAATTATGGGAGGAAGCTAATTGCTTCCATCATCTGTCAATCGGCTTGTCACAAGAGTCCATCACGACAGAAACCCAATATTTTTACTGTTGCCTTTGTTATATTTGTGTTGGTTTTTTTATTTGTGCTGAATAAAGTATACACACACACACACACACACACACACACACACACACATACTGGAAGGGGAAATAACCTAGGGAGAATTGTAATTGCTATTAGAAAGAACAGGAAGTTCCTGTTCGTACTGTATAGTGTAAATGTAGTGTGCATCTAAGTGTGTGTGTATTTTGTATGTTTGTAAATAAATAAATGAAATATTTAAAAACCAACAATAATGCATAACATCATCATCTTTACATTCTCTCCACATTAACATCTTCTCTTTTTACGTCTCCTCCTTTCTAACTTCTATTCTATTGTCTAGCCATTGATTAAGTACATCACAAGTCAAAAAATATTCAGTTTCTTGTTTATCTTTAAGAATAAGTGTTAGTCTTGTCAATTTCTGCGCATTCTAGCATTTTCTTAATTACATTCTCATCTCATGGAGTCTCAGATTTCTTCCATTGTTCTGCAGATACAATTCTGGCAACAGTTAGTATATGTAAAACCAAGATATATAGTCTTTTTATCATATTTTCTGGTAGGATGCTCAACAAAAAAATGTCTCTTGTTTGAAGTCTGTGTGTTGCTTTATCATTTTTTTCCAGCCAAGTATGTATTTTCATTCAATAATTTTTAGCTTTTGGGCAGGTCCACCACATATGATAGTATGGACCCGATGGTTGATTACACTTCCAACATTTAGCAGATCTATCTTTATATGCAAAATGGGTTTCTTGATCCTCCTAAAACTAACACTGAAATTGCTTAAGGTTTGACAGACAACTTTGACAACAGATCGAGATTGTGTGACCGGAGACTTCTTCAGAAGTCAACTGGGACCCCTAAGAGAAATAGGCAGCAGTTTTCTGAAATTCAACTTTGGAAAATTCCCGCCGGCTTTTAGAAAAGGAAACTGTGGATAATCCAGAAGCAAAAATGTATCCCTTTTTGGAGGGAATTAGTGGAGATCAATAAGGGAGGCAGTGGCTCAGTGGCTAAGACGCTGAGCTTGTCGATCAGAAAGGTCGGCAGTTTAGCGGTTTGAAACCCTAGCGCCATGTAATGGAGTGAGCTCCCATGACTTGTCCCAGCTTCTGCCAACCTAGCAGTTCGAAAGCAGGTAAAAAAATGCAAGTAGAAAAATAGGAACCACCTTTGGTGGGAAGGGAACAGCGTTCCGTGCGCCTTTGGCGTTGAGTCATGCCGGCCACATGACCACGGAGACGTCTTCGGACAGCTCTGGCTCTTCGGCTTTGAAGTGGAGATGAGCAGCGCCCCCTAGAGTCCGGAACGACTAGCACAGATGTGCGAGGGAACCTTTTATCTTAGTGGAGATCAACTGTAAAGTTAAGCATAAGTGCTAAAGCTAAGCCTTGATCATGGCTCCTATCAAAGTTAATTTTGGTTTTGATAGCTTTTAGGGTGTGTACAAGCCAGGATAAGGCTTTTAAAGTAAAGGCCAGAATAGGGCTTAATCCAGTGCGCACACTTTCTTTGGATTTGGGAGGTTCTTTTTTTATTGAAAAGTTTTAATAAATTTTACAAATATTTCCCCTTCCCCCCCTCCAACCCTCCCTCCCCCCAACTTCCCAGAGCAAATACAGGGTATAAACATTTAACAATCATACACTAACATAAGCTAACTAACTATAGCATCCTCCCTCCCTCTTGTACTTTAACTCCCCTTTTATTAAGCTAACTTTAGATAAGTTATAACATTCCTTGTTCATTCATAAGCTAATTGAAATTTTTTAGTCCGATATTTATTTTGAATGTAGTCAATCCATCTTCTCCATTCCAACTTGTATTTCTCATCTGAATGCTCCTTCAAATATGCTGAGATTTTGGCCATCTCTCCTAAGTTTACTATTTTTAACGTCCATTCTTGAATAGTAGGCAATTCTTCCTTCTTCCAGTACTGCGCCACCAACAATCTTGGAGATTCTTGAACGCTTCAGAAGAAAGTCCAGCAGCTACCAGTGAAGAATCACAGAATAACAGTTGGAAGGGATCTTGGAGGTCTTCTAGTCCAACCTCCCTGTTCAAGCAGGACTGATCCTATATTAGTCCAGACAAATGACTGCCTAATCTTTTCATAAAACCCTCCTGTGATGGAGCAGCCACAATTTCTAGAGGCAAGCCGTTCCACTGGTTAATTATTCTCCCTGTTACGAATTTTCTCCTTCGTTCCAAGTTGCTTCTCACTTTGATTCACAGAGTTGGAAGGGGCCTTGGAGGTCATCTAGTCCAACCCCGCTCCACCCAAGCAGGAGAACCTATACCATTTCTGACAGATGGCTGTCCAGTCTCTTCTTGAAAGCCTCCAGTGATGAAGCTCCCACAACTTCTGAAGGCAACTTCTGTTCCATGGGTTGATTGTTCTCACTGTCAGGAAATTTCTCCTTATTTCTAGGTTGAATTCACAGAGTGGGAAGGGGTCTTGCAGGTCATCTAGTCCAACCCCCCCTCCGCCAAGCAGGAGACCCTACCCCATTTCTGACAGATGGCAGCCCAGGCTCTTCTTGAAAGCTTCCAGGGATGAAGCTCACGTAGTCGCAAATGTTTAACCATGCAGCAAGGCTCAACAATTTGTGATGCCCAGTTAATCCATTGGAAGCATACAGATTGCCATTTTTTAATTTTTTTAAAAGAGCACAAGTTGGGTCATTTTTTTTCTGGATCAAAAACCAATGACATTTTCTATCTTGAGTGCTTAAATCGGACTTCTGACTCAAAGAGCTGGAAAATGGAATGCTTGCAGACCCTGAGTTTTGTGAGTGTGTGAGTGTGTATGTGTGTGTGTGTGTGAGAGAGAGAGAGAGAGAGAAAGGAGAAGGAGAGGGAGAGAGGAGAGAGAGAGAAAGAGGAGAGAGAGGAGATAGAAGAAAGAGACAGAGGGAAAGAGAGCAAGGAAAGAGAGAGGGATAAAAAGAAAGGAGAGAAGAAAGAGAGAGAGAGAGAGAGAGAGAGAGAGAGAGACTGATTCCAGCAAATGCAGGGCATAAAACAGCTGGACCATGGGCGCAGGCCAGATGAACTTGTGCTGGCTCTGGGTGCAACCTCATCTGTCTCTTGGTACCCTGGGCATTAAGGAGGTTGCCAGTTGATGGGGAAACAGAGGGAGGCACCTGGCCTGGGGCGGGAGGGATGTGTGCCCTCACCCATTATTTTCCTATTTTCCTTATGGAACATTTCCTGGGATCCAGGAAGCGCTGCAGGGAATTCTCTCTGTGGGATCATCTAGTTATAACTAGAGAAGGGGGACATCTTATTTTCCAAAGCACCGGAGGGCAGGACAAGAAACAATGGATGGAAACTAATCAAGAAGAGAAGCAACCTGGAATTAAGGAGAAACTTCCTAACAGCGAGGACAATTAACCCGTGGAACGGCTTGCCACCAGAAGTTGTGGGTACTTCATCACTGGAGGCTTTCAAGAAGAGACTGGACAGCCATTTGTCTGAAATGGTATAGGATCTCCTGCTTGAGCAGGGGGTTGGACCAGATGACCTCCAAGGCCCCGTCCAACTCTGTTATTCTGTATAATTCTGTATTCTTCTAGCTATCAAGTGAAAAAAAAAACCAGCATTTCACAGCCTTTGAAGTCCAGTGGCATCAAAAGTTCGAATCAAAGGATGCTTAAAGCAGGACTGTCTCTTATGTCATTCGTGAACCATTCTCTTGGTTGGGTAGAAATGTTGGCTCATCACTTGAACTCTGAGATAGGGTAGGAGATTCTGGATTTCCACGATTTCTGGGTGGAGTGGTGCCTAAAAGGATTTTTAGTCTCATCCCAATAAGCGTCTTGGCTCCACCTGGTGAGCTGTAGCTGCTGGAGGCCATTCAGGAACCAACGTTGTGGTCTTTTGGTCTAGGTTTAGTCCATGGAGAGATGAAAGATATACTTCAGGACCTTAGACAGTGTTCTGGAGTTGATGCAACCCATCCCACTCAGATTTCCAACCTTGACGACTTTTAACACCCGTGGACTTCAACTCCCATGCTGGCTGGGGAATTCCAAAAGTCGTAAAGTCACCAAGGTTGGATACCCCTGGATGAAAGTTTCCTGAAGGTGTTAGCAGTTGGTCCATCCATCCCAACTAGGTCTTTCTTGAAGCTATCGGATGCTGAGGGACACAGAGGCTTTGAGATCTTGTAGGACCTCACTCTATGTTGTTGTTAGTTGCGAAGTCTTGTCCAACCCATCGCGACCCCATGGACAACGTCCCTCCAGACTTTCCTGTCCTCTACCATCCTCTGGAGTCCATTTAAGCTCATACTGATTGCTTCAGTGACTCTATCCAGCCACCTCCTTCTCTGCCGTCCCTTCTTCTTTTGCCCTCTATCCTTCCCAGCATGAGGCTCTTCTTCAGTGAGTCCTTCCTTCTCATTAGGTGGCCAAAGTCTTTGAGTTTCCTCTGCAGGATCTGGCCTCCTAAAGAGCAGCCAGGGGTGATCTCCTCTAGGACTGACCGGTTGGATGGCCTTGCAGTCCAAGGGACTCAATGCAGGAGTCTTCTCCAGCACCAGAGTTCAAAGACCTCCATTCTTTGGCGCTCAGCCTTCCCTAGGGTCCAACCTCCACAGCCATCCATTGCAACTGGGAAAACCGTAGTTTTAACTATACGCACTTTTGTTGGCATGGTGATGTCTCTGCATTTTAGCAACCAGGATCAGCATGGATCTCTGAACAATTCCCATCCATAGCTTTCACTCCTACCTCTCTGGAATAATAAACAACAAATCCATCTTCCACACACCAGAGTTGTGTAGATATTTGTAGGTGGCTGTCATTTTCTCCAACCTCTGGGTATTATTTCTCCCAACAGTTCAAAACTCAAGAGCGATCCAATTTATTTTCAGAAATTGCCCTGGATGTTTTACCTCCAAGCAAGAGTATTTGAGTAGACAAGGTTGACTTTGAACAAAGCAGAAACGTGTTTCTCAAAGCTTTAACTGATATTTTTGTGCGAGAGGGGGGAAAAACATTATTTTTGAGCAAGTCCAGTTTGTAGTATTTTGGTACAAAGGCCTCCATTCTTTGGCGCTCAGCCTTCTTTATGGTCCAACTTTCACAGCCATCCATTGCAACTTGGAAAAGTACAGCCTTGACTCATAGCCTCACTTTATATATCATGTTTATTAATTCTGCAGAAAAGAAAAACCAGTGCATTTAGTCTTGCATCTTCCTCGATCTCGAGTCTTACCACCTGGATTAAATTAGAACTCGGACACTGAATTGGCACAGAGCTCGGATAAGGGGGCTCGCCCTTACATTGTGTTGGCCCTCAACCAAAACCTCTTCATATCCTTCATCATTAGGAATGTGTTCTTCCATCAACGGTGGCCAAGCTCAGCTGGTTTCTCTGCTTTTGAAACCTGCTGATCCCACACTCTCCTCTTCCCCTGCCCCAGCTTTCTAGAAAGAGTGCAAGATAGCAATACTTTTAACCCCTTGCTCAAAGTCCTTCTAAACTTCCTTCTCCTCGGAGACATACAACACCTGGAGCAATTTTTGCTCTCCCAAGAACGAAAAGCTGTGCTTTTTCTCTTGTCCTCCGAACATCTGCTTATAAACCGGCAGCTCTTAGTGCTGAGTCCGTCCTCTGGGGGCCTTCCAGTTGGCTGCGAAACGCGGCGCATCAGCACTTCGTCGGGGAGAAGCACCTTCTCAAGGTTTTTGGCCACCAGGGTCATTTGAACAAGACCGATCGATCCTGGGGAGCCCTTCTCTTCACCTTGAGCCGGGGTGGGGGTGGGGGGTTCAGCGGGAGGAAATTTGACAGTTTGACCGCCAAAGAGCAGAAGCTGAAATGTGGCCTGACGTGGAAATGTATATTTTTCCAATGTTCGGCCAAAGTGAACTCCAAAGCACCTGAAGGCAGGACAAGAAGCAACGAATGGAAACTAATTGAGGAGAGAAGCAACCTAGAAATAAGGAGGAATTTCCTGACAGTGAGAAAAATTAAACACTGGAACGGCTTCCCTCCAGAAGGTGTGGGGGCTTCAATACTGGATGTTTTCAAGAAGAGATTGGACAACCCTTTGTCTGAAATGGTATAGGCGCTCCTGCTTGAGCAGCGGGTTGGACTAGAAGACCTCCAAGGTCCTTCCAACTTTGTTATCCTGTTATACCTACTCATTTTGGAAAGGAGGTACTGAGCATGCAGGGCCTGGCCTGTTGGCTGGCGGCCCCTCCAGCAGTCGAATCAGAGGAGGAGGAGGAGGCGTGAGAGTCAGAGTCAGCATCAGGGCAACCTGAGAGCTCCGAGCGGGAAGAGGGAATGGAGCTGTCAGAGAGAGAGAGATAGGGGCGGACCCTGGGCCATCTGTCAGCCCTCAATTGCAGAGTCAACAGCCCCCATGTCTGGAGGTGGCTGATGAGGAAGAGGAGGAACAGCTGGGTACAGTGCCTGACACCAGATGCACAGAAGGCAGAGGAGAGGAGAGCAATGGAAATCTACCGGACCTTGGGAAAGAAGAGCTACCACTGCTAGCGAGACCTCACCCTAGCTCTGGGGATAAAAGGCAGGGGGCAGAGATGAATAGATGTGGCAGACAACTGTTGTGGCCCAGCAGGAGCCGTTGGAGCTGCCACCAGACTCCGACAGCGAGGGGCCCTATGAGTCGGCCCTGGAGGATGTGGAGGATCCTGGACAGGGTTCCGACTCCAAGCAGGGCACAGAGAGACTGGTTGGCCACCAGGTGGCGCCTGAGCCTTGGATCAGTGGGGAGGAGGCAAGGGAGAGTGATCCAGAAACCAACTGTGAGTTGTTCCAGGATGCATGCCGTCGAAGAGCTAATAGGCGTCAAGAACAACTACATAATTACAGGAGGTAATTACACTCAGCTGATGGTCATTAGGCTCCTCTCCAGACTATAAAAAAGACTGCTTGTGCCACACCCTTCTTGCAGAAGTCAACGCTTTGACTAAAGAGAAACTAACTTGGCAGGCTGGATTGCTGCCAAGGTTTGTTTGAATTGCTGCCAAGGTTTGTCGGACTTGCTGCCAAGGTCCTTATCTGTTTGTTTACTTGGCTTTCAGCCACCGAGATTCTGGTCTTGTTATTAAAGGACATTCCATTTAAGCTTGTCTCGGCTTTTGTTACTGGACGGAGGAGGAGGTCAGAACAGACAACTATTTATCTCCCTGCTGGACAGACTTGTTAGCCTGCGAGAGAAACGTTTTGCCAGGGCTGCTTGCAGTCCCAATAAAGGAATCTTTTGAGTTCACTTCAGAACAGTCCCTTTCTTCTACAATGCCACTTTGAACCCCATCAAAACGAGAACCACCTTGGAAGTCCGCTTCACCCACTTTGCTCGCCCGAAAAGGTGGAAGACCCGAGTCAGCCAGGAGGAAGATCAAATCGCTTCCACCTCATGTCCTTTTCTGCAGCCTTGCCAACGCCTGTGTGAAATCGGCCAAGCATCTTTGGCGCGAGCCATCCATTAAGAGCACGGGCTGGCTGTAAGAAATGTCATTGATCTAAGCAGGCGGAATCCTTGACACGGTCGAGAAATTTCGAGGCAAAGCCGACATTTTCTCCCTCTTATCAGAAAACTGAAGCGGAAGCCGCCGAGAATTGAAATTACATTCAGAGTTCACCCACTGCCTTGGGCAGCCCTGATTCCACTGTTGCAAGTCTTCTCCCCCTCCCCTCTTTAAAAAAAATAATACAGGTATTTCTCAAGTTACGAATGTAATGGAGCTTGACCATTACCTTCGTAACCCAAGGATTCGTTGGAGTGAATCCCGTAACTTGAACGTGATCCCTGCCTGCTTTTGCCTGCGCATTCGCTAATCAAATGTGTGGGATGTTAAGTGGATGAGGTATCTCAGGGTGGGGAAGGCCATGCATGGGGGATTAGTGATATAGAAAATATACAAGATATATACAAGGGACCTTGGAGGTCTTCTAATCTGACCCCCTGCATAGGCAAGAAACCCCATACCATTTCAGACAAATGGTTATCTGTTCTGACCCCTCTCGTCCCACACCAACACACACTCCGAGCCAAAGATAAGTTACGGTATTTAATTAACAGACAGACAGGTTCTTGGCAGCAAACTGGCACAGACAAGCTTGGGCAGCAATCCAGCACAGATAAGGCTTGGCAGCAATCCAGCCTGCCAAGCTCACAATAATGTTCTCCAGCATTACTTCCTGCGTTGACTTCTGCAGGAGGGGCATGTGCACAAGCAGTCCTTTTATAGTGTTGAGAGGAGCCTAATGACCACCAGCTGAGTGCAATTACCTCCTGTACTTGCGCAACTGTTCCTGACGCCTATTAGCTCTTTGGTGCCATGCATCCAGGAACAACTCACAGTTGGTTTCTGGCTCACTCTCCCTTGTCTCCTCCCCACTGGTCCAAGGCTCAGGCGCCTCCTGGTAGCCAAGCAGCCTCTCTGCGCCCTGCTCGGAGTCAGAACCCTGTCCAGGGTCCTCCACATCCTCCAGAGCCAACTCATAGGGCCCCTCGCTGTCGGAGTCTGGTGGCAGCTCCAACGGCTCCTGCTGGGCCACAACAGTTATCCAACATCTTCTTAAAAACTTCCAGTGTTGGAGCATTCACAACTTCTGAAGCTGAATCAGTCGTTCCACTGATTAATTGTTCTAACTGTCCGGAAATCTCTCCTTAGTTCTAAGTTGCTTTTCTGCTGGATTCCTGTGTTTCCCTGAAAATAAGATAGGGTCTGATTTTCTTTTGACCCCCCCAAAAGAAGCGCTTGGCCTTATTTTCAGGAGGCTGTATTATTTTTGAGGTGCAGGAGGCGGCGAGCGTGGTCACCGCATGGCTGCTGCTTTGTTGCAATATTTTCAGGGAGGGCTTATTTTAGTCCAGGCATTCAAAAGCCCAATTGGGCTTATTATCCAGGGAGGTCTTCTTTTCGGGGGAAACAGAGCAGTTTCTATCCATTGCTTTTTGTCCTGCCTTCAGATGCTTTGGAGAAAAGCTTGACTCCCACTTCTTTGTGGCAGCCCCTGAAATACTGGGATACTGCTACCATGTCACCCAGCGGTAGGCTTCCCATAAACTAACAACTGATTCACCCAGAATCGAAAATATGAGGCTTTCAAGAAGAGGCTGGGCTGCCATCTGTCAGCAATGGTGGACGGTCTCCTGCTTGGGCGGGAGGTTGGACTAGATGACCTACAAGGTCTCTTGCAACTCTGTTAATCTTAATCCGATCTTAATCATGATCCTCCAGAACAATTCACTCTTGGCTCGCGAGGGATTACGGAAGTTCGACGTGATCCGGGGGGGGAAATAAATCTTTAAATTAAAGGTGTCCCAGAATGCAGAAAATTATAACCTTCCTTGGAGAAACCTCCTAACTGTCTTAGTTTATAAAGGATTTTACGTTTTGGGGGAAAAGGCAGAGCTGTGAATCTCCCGCCGTTTCAGTTGCGGATTCTGCATGCAGGTTTAAACCTCTGGAAAGAGAACCCAATCGTGGCCTTCCCATGGGGGAAAAAAAACCCCGGGTTGATTAATGAATTCTGCAGAGATCCAGAAAGGCCTAAGGGGATCAAGACGAGTGGCATCTCTTCTTTTCTTAGCCTGGCGGCGGAACCTCTTTCAAAATCAAACTTTGGGAGAGCTGCTCCCTTAATTTTATTGGTGTTTCATTAAGCGAGCAGGGGAAAATGGCTCTCCGGAGAATTGGGTTCCCTTAAGCGGCGCCTGTTAAAGTTTCCATTCAATGCTAAATGCTATAACATATCAAGGAATTCCGGCAATTCCAGATATTACAGATTAACAGAGTTGGAAGGGACCTCGTAGGTCATCTAGTCCAACCTCCCGCCCAAGCAGGAGACCTTACAGCATTTCTGACAGATGGCAGTCCAGTCTCTTCTTGAAAGCCTCCAGGGATGAAACTCCTACAACTTCTGAAGGCAACTTCTGTTCCATGGGTTGATTGTTCTCCCTGTCAGGAAATTTCTCCTTATTTCTAGGTTGAATCTCTCCTTGATCCATTTCCACCCATTATTCCTTGTCTGGTCTTCAAGTTCTTCGGAAAATAGTTTGACCCCCTCCTCTCTGTGGCAGCCCCTCAAATATTGCAACACTGCTCTCCTGTCTCCCCTGGTCCTTCTCTTCACTAGACTGGCCATGCCCAGTTTCTGCAATCATTCTTCATATGTTTTAGTCTCCAGTCCCTTAATCATCCTAGTTGCTCTTCTCTGCACTCTTTTTAGAGTCTCAATATCCTTTACAGATTAACAGAGTTGGAAGGGACCTTGTAGGCCATCTAGACCAGTCCAGTCTCTTCTTGAAAGCCTGAAGTGATGAAGTTCCCGCAACCTCTGAAGGCAACTTCTGTCCCACTGGTGGATTGTTCTCATGGTCAAGAAAATTTCTCCTTATTTCTAGGTTAAATCTCTCCTTGATCAGTTTCCATCCATTATTCCTCACCTGGCCTATGGAAAATAGCTTGACCCCCTCCTCTCTGTGGCAGCCCCTGAGATATTGGAAGACTGCTCTCCTGTCTCCCCTGGTCCTTCTCTTCCCTAGACTAGCTAGGCCCAGTTCCTGCAACCGTTCTTCGTATGTTTTAGCCTCCAGTCCCCTCATCATCTTTGATGCTCTTCTCTGCACTCTTTCTAGAGTCTCAACCTCTTTTTTTCACTGTGGCAGAGGTGGGTTCCTCCCAATTTGGCCCGGATCGGGTGAACTGGTAGTAGCAGCCGTGAGAGGCTCCGCCCACATGCCCGGATGCTTATGCACAGAAGCGTCATGCACACCTAAACTGGTAGTAGAAAAATTGGCCACCCACCACTGCACCGTAGCCACCAAAACTGGATGCAGTACTCGAGGTTAGACTTTTGAAGTCAGCGCTCAAGCAAGGAGTGTGACTTTCTTTTGGTATTGGTCAATTTATAGTGGTGTTATGGTGGATGAAGAAAAAATCAACTTTGGTCATCTGTTGTGTTTGTGTGCGGAGGTTACAGCGCCGGCTAGGAAGGCTCCATGGGGTCTTCTAAGGATGACCCCATGGATGACTTACTAGAAGTTGTGAAGAAGTCTGTTTTACTCCACCTGGCTTGTGGGGATGGTGGATAAGAGGATGGACATGGGAGAGGAAGTCGACCTATTCTCCTCGTCTTGCATGCTAACTCTGCCCACTGCCAGCAGTTCGATCCTGACTGACTCAAGGTTGATTCATCCTTCCATCCTTCTGTCGTTGTTAAATGAACACCCAGATTGTTGGGGGCAATAGGCTGACTCTATAAAACGCTTAGAGAAGGCTGTGAAGTGGTATTTAAGTCCATTTGCTATTGCTTCCTTCCATCCCTTCCTTCTCTCCCTCCCTTTTCTCCTTCCTTCCTTCCTTCCTTCCTCCCTCCCTCCCTCCCTCCCTCCTTCCTTGCCATGGTGGGGCAGTGGTTAGAATGCAATGTTGCAGCCTAATTCTGCCCACAGCCAGCAGTTCGATCCTGACTGGCTCAAGGTTGACTCAGCCTTCCATCCTTCCGAAGTGGGTCAAATGAGGACCAGATTGTTGGGGGCAAGAGGCTGACTCTGTAAACCGCTTAGAGAGGGCTGGGAAGCCGAATATAAGTCTTAAGTGCTATTGCTATCTCTTGGGCCGGCGCTGCTGCTAAATAACCTCGTATCTGTTCCTCTTGTTTGCAGGCGTCTCTCTGTTTTCCTTCCTTTTCTTTTTTTAAGGCATTACTTGTTTGTACATGCGTCATATCACTCGGTTTCCTTTGACCAATGCAGCCTTTTTTGTCATCTCATTCCACGCTTTTGTGTAGCTTCTTGAACGGACGGAGGAAAGCCAGACTCTGCTGGGGGCTTCTGACGAGGAGGCGAGTGCGCCCAGCTGCGACGGTCCAGAGACTCTGAGCGAGGTGGGAGTTGATTGGCCCGGCGGCCTGTTTTTTAAGGGTTCTCGCTGATGGCAGGTGGGGACGGGGGGTTGGTAGGAAGCTCCGAAGTTCTAGTGAACTTCTCGAATGGTCCTTCAAAAATAGGTTGGGTTTGAAGCTTCGTCCTCTTTGGTGGCATGAAGATAAGTTCCTCCCCTTCTCTGCCCACCACTTCTCTCTTCCCTCTTCTCCCGCTTTCTACCGTCTTCTCTCTTCTCCCTTCTCCTCTCTTCTCCCTTCTTACGTCTTCTCCCTTCTCCCATCTTCCCCTTCTCCCTCCTATCTTCTCCCTTCTTCCCCCTTCTCTTCTCCCTTCTCCTCTCTTCACCCTTCTTCCTTCTCCATTCTCCTTTCTTCTCCTGTCTTCCTCTCCTCCCTTCTCCCATCTTCCATTTCTCTCTTCTCCCTTCTTCTCTCTTCTCCATTCTTCTCTCTTGTCCCTTCTCCTCTCTTGTCCCTTCTCCTCTCTTCTCCCTTCTTCCGTCTTCTCCCTTCTCCTGTCTGCCCCTCCTCCCTCCTATCTTCTCCCTTCTTCCCCCTTCTCCTCTCTTCTCCTCCTCTCTTCACCCGTCTTCCTTCTCCATTCTCCTTTCTTCTCCTGTCTTCCTCTCCTCCCTTCGTCTTCCATTTCTCTCTTCTCCCTTCTTCTCTCTTCTCCGTTCTTCTCTCTTCTCCTCCCTTCCCCCTTCTTCTCCCATCTTCTCTCTCCTCCCTTCTCCTCTCTCCTCCCTTCTCCTCTCTCCTCCCTTCTCTCCTCTTCCTTCTTCTCCTTTCTTCTGCCTTCTCCTGTCTTCCCCTTCTCCTTCTTCTCCCGTTTTCTCTCATTTTCTCCTCCTTCCTCCTTCCTTCTCGCTTCTCCCTTCTTCCCCCTTCTCCTTTCTCCATTTTGCCTTCTCTTCTCTTCTGTTCCTCCCCTCCCTTCCCCCCACCCCATCCTTGATCCAAAGGGGGCATCCATCACGGGCATTTCTGCTTTGGTTGTTGAACAGAGTCACAAACCCCCATGTTGGCTCAACCAAGACAGTACCATCTCCAAGTCCGCAAGGCTGCATTGTATTGTAAGTGCCCCAACTCTGGCATCCTGGAAAATGAATCTTATGTTGGACATTATTGCAGGGTGTTAAATTTATATTTACCAACAAAAAAATAAAGGGAGACTAGTATTGATCTATTTCAAGCTATTTAGCTCTTGTCAGCTAGCTGTACCCTTCTGAGATTCGAACCCGGGCTGCTTACATATTAACCTCTAAGCCACGGGCACTCTTTGCTTTGTCCGCTATACCAGTGTTCTGACCTAGGCTTCCCAAGATCATGAAGCCCACTCCTCGTCCCGATAAAACCTCTTTTATTTAGGTTGAAGGGAATTCCTCTCCAGCAAAGTCCCGGCCAACAGTCTTTCAAGAGATTTCACAACTACAGGCCTTTCTCAGGCTTGGAGAGCTGCCAGGCCGATATCTTCCAAGCTCCATGCTGTAGCAGCAATTACTTGTCAAAAAGTCAGGAATAGAACGTCACCCTAATGAATTGAACTCCTCATTGTCTCCTGCAAACTCCACTCCCCAGTTGCTCCTCTTTTATTTCCTCCGGGAGGGGCCATTCATCGTCCACCTGTGGCCTTACTCCCAAGTCGACCCTTGATCTTTAGCTGTTCCCTTTACCTGGCAACTCTGTGCATGCAACACTGGGAACAGGCTCCAGCTGTTCTTCCGCCTCACTGATAATCTGACTCTGAAGGCAGCTGATAACTGTCAGACAGCCCTGGCCCCCCCTCTGCCTCCGACACAGAGCTCTCATCAGAGCCTTCCCCGGACTCCAGGACTGGCCCATCTTCCTCCCCAACCTCCTCACTGCCTGAGTCTGCCACCAGCTCCACTGGCAGTCCACAACAACCAGTTTTTATTTATTTTTTTATTTATCAGGGCAACCTGGTCTACCCAAAGTTATTATTACAGGGTCTTTCTCTTAGGCCAGAGTCGATGGTGATGCTCAAGTTATCCTGTCTCTAGAGTGGTAGACAGATGTGTTTACACCAGTGGTTCTCAACCTTCCCAATGCCACGACCCTTTAATACAGTTCCACATGTAGTGGTGACCCCCCCAACCATAAAATTGGTGTCTTGGTACCTAAGACCATCGAAAATATGTGTTTTCTGATGGTCTTAGGAGACCCCTATGAAAGGCTCGTTCGACCCCCAAAGTGGTCCCAGCCCACAGGTTGAGAACGCTGGTCTACACATTTCCTTTCCATCAGTCAAAGAGCAAGGCATATTCCCCCCCCCTTTTTTTTCCCCATCAGATCATCCTTTTGGATCCTCTGGATCAACCCTACAAGACGCTGAACCCACCAGAGTTTGAACCCGAGCCGGTTGCCGGCAAATACTTTGAAGGGAGCCCAGCAGCCGACAATGGTGATTCGCGGGAAGAGACTCCTTCGCCTGTGTGCCTTCCGGATGAAAACGGAGCGGCGGAATTAGAATCTCGGTGAGTGAGCAGCTCAAGACATGGCAATTTCTGAGCTCTACTGAGTTTTAAAATAGACACAGACAACAATAGAAAAAGAAAGGGAGAGGAGAGAATGGGAGGAAGACGGGGGAAAGAAGAAAGAGGTAAGGAGAGGACGATGGAAAGGAGCAAAAGAGAAGGAGAGAGGGTAGGGAGAGGAAGAGTAGGAGAAAGGGAAGGGAAGAAGGAAGGGGAAAGAGAGGAGGGGAAGAAGAAAGAGGTAAGGAGAGGACGGTGGAAGGGAGAGAAAGAGAAGGAGAGGGGGAAGAGAAAGAGAGCAGTAGGGGAGAGGTAAGGGAAGAAGGAAGGAGAAGGAGAGCAGGGAAAGAAGAAAGAGGTAAGGAGAAGAGGGTGGAAGGGAGAGAAAGAGAAGGAGGGTAGGAAGGGGAAGAGTAGGAGTAGGGGAGAGGTAAGGAAAGAAGGAAGGGGAAGGAGAGGGTGGAAGGGAGAGAAAGAGAAGGAGAGAGGGTAGGAAGGGGAAGAGGAAGAGCAGGAATAGGAGAAAGTTCAGGGAAGAAGGAAGGGGAAGGAGAGGAGGAAGGAAGGAAATAAAGAAGGGAGGGAGGGAGAAAAGGAAGGGAAAACAAGGAGGTGTTAAAAAAGGAGGAAGGGATGGTAGATAAAGCAACCCAAACTGTATGTTATAACTTATGAAATGAAATATATGAATGTATAAGAATGACAAATGTAAAGAAGGAGAACAATCATGTGAATGTATACTTAAAATGGTACGTAAGAGAATAAAAAATAAAAAACTGGAAAAAAAAGACACGGCAATTTCGCCGGCCGTTCTCCTTCTGGAGGGGCGAAGGAAAGCAATTGCATGTTTTTTTAAAAAAATCATAAAGATTTTGAATGCAGTCTATCATCAGGGCATATCATTTTCAAAAAAGCAAAGAAAGAACAAAAAGAAATATTAACACATATACCAATAACGACAATAAAAGTGCGACAGGATAATTTTAACTAGATTTCTTTTTATATTAGCTTATTTGTAATTCTGTTAATTTTATTAGCATATTTATATGCTAATATAAATGAACAGAATTTATATACATGTGACCGGTATGACTAAACGCATGGAACACTGTTACCTTACCATAGCCAGTGGCTAAGACGCTGAGCTTGTCGATCAGAATGGTTGGCAATTGGGCGGTTCGAATCCCCAGGCCGTGTAACAGAGTGAGCTCCCGTGACTTGTTCCAGCTTCTGCCAACTGAGCAGTTTGAAAGCACGTTAAAAAACGCATAAAGACGCCTCCCTCACTCCCCTGGTTATGTCTAAGTTTTCCCTAAAAATAAGAGATAACGTAATGCGCAAGAAAGATGATGCATCATTGGAAGGATGGGGTATTACATCGCCCTTTTCTTCCCTTGGTCCCTAGCTGGCACAAACAAAGGTATTGTTCTGTATGAATTAAATATAAAGGTCGTTTATAATTATAAAACAGACAGGGTGGTGCAGTGACTAAGACGCCGTGCTTGTCAATCAGAAAGATCGGCAGTTCGGCAGTTCGAATCCCTAGCGCCGCCTAACAGAGTGAGCTCCCATGACTTGTCCCAGCTTCTGCCAGTGTAGCAGTTCGAAAGCACGTTAAAAAACACCAGTACAAAAACAGGGACCACCTTTGGTGGGAAGGGAACAGCGTTCAGTGCGCCTTCGGGCGTTGAGTCATGCTGGCCACATGACCACGGAGACGTCTTCGGACAGCGCTGGCTCTTCGGCTTTCAAACGGAGATGAGCAGTGCCCCCTAGAGTCAGGAAGGACTAGCACAGATGTGGAAGAGGAACCTTTGCCTTTACTGGTTTTCTCGCTAATCTTCCGCCCTCTCATCTGACTCTTTTATTTTTTATCAATATATTTTTATTCTTTTTAAACAAAACAACACATACAAATCAAAGCAAGAGAAGAACAAAGAACAACTTTCCTCCATTTCATCGAGCATGTCGTTTGGTTAGAAATTTTTGTGCATCAATTCTTAAGCTTAGGATTAATATCCCTGGTTTACATTAAACATAACTGGGTATTTCACTGTCATTGAGCATTAATGTGTTCAAATTACCATTAATATTCTTTCATTTGTAACAATCCTTGTTTCTTTAAATTCATAATTATCTATCAAATGAATCTTTAAAGTATTATAGTATCACCTATCTCTAAGGAGAAAAAGCAGAGATTAAAACAAAGAATTCCCATTAATTTATAATATACATTCATATTTTCAATTGACCATAATGTCACCAATCATCCAGAGTTCCAACAATAATTTTCCAGTATTAATTATCACCTGACTCTCTTTTGAGGTGGGTTGACACGAAAAAGGAATTCATTCAGGCTTTATGATGAGCCAGGAAACTGTTTGGCAATCGGAGAATTTGTTTTCTTTACAAATGTTTGGTGTTATCTTTTTTCCAATTTTGTTATTTTTCTCCCTCTGTTCTGCCTTCCCCTCTCCGCTCTCTGCATAAGAAGCGGACAAAGACCGAGCAAAGCTGCAAATGAGCCGCTGGATCCCGAGAAGATCTCCGAGCGAGGCAGTTTAAGCGATGATCTGGAGAACAAAGAGGAGGGGGACCTCAAGCAGCTGATTATTCAGCTGAGAGCTGAACTCGAACAGCTGATGCAGACCAACATCTCGCTGAAGCAGCAAGGTGAACCGCAGCCCACCCCTGGAACCGAGGACCCCGAAAGCACAAGCGAGTCGAACATGGAGACCGAATCGTCCAAAGTGGAAGTGAAGGACACGGCTACCCAAACGATAACCGGGCCGGGGGCCGCCGCATGGCCGAAGCACGAAGGCAAAAAGACGCCAGTCTCTGAAGACGCAGCTGCCCCCCAATCGTCTCGGTTTGACCAGGATTGCTTGCAGAGGTACGTCTCGGGCAAGAGCGATCCGCAGAAGGCGCCCCTTCAAGTCAGCAAAGCAAACAAAGTGAGTATCAGTGGATCGGGGTTAAAGGAGGGAGTCCTTGGTGCTCTCTGAGCTTGGTGGTTTTCTTGCGGAGATCTCATCACCAAACTAGAGAACGTCATCAATGCTGGAAGAGAGTAGGGTTTGCAGAAAGGAAGAGGAGGAGGAAGAGAAGAAGTCATACCTGGTGCTCTCTGAGCTTGGTGGTTTTCTTGCGGATGTTTCATGACCCAACTAGGGAACATCATCAGAGTTAGAAGAGAGTGGGGTTTAGAGAGAGGAGGAGGGGAAGGAGGAAGACATGGAGGAGGAGGAGGAGAAAAAGAACTATGGGCTCCTTGATACTCTCTGAGCTTGGTGGTTTTCTTGCAGACGTTTCATAACCCAACTAGGGGGCATCATCAGAGTTAGAAGACAGTGGGGTTTAGAGAGAGGAGATGGGGAAGGAGGAAGACATGGAGGAAGAGGAGGAGGAGGAGGAGGAGAAGGAGGAGGAGAAAAAGGACTATGGGCTCCTTGATAACTCTCTGAGCTTGGTGGTTTTCTTGCAGACGTTTCATAACCCAACTAGGGGACATCATCAGAGTTAGAAGAGAGTGGGGTTTAGAGAGAGGAGGGGAAGGAGGAAGACATGGAGGAGGAGAAGGAGGAGGAGGAGGAGAAAAAGGACTATGGGCTCCTTGATACTCTCTGAGTTTGGTGGTTTTCTTGCGGATGTTTCATGACCCAACTAGGGAACATCATCAGTGCTAGAAGGGAGTGGGGTTTGTGCAGACAGGAAGAGGACGGAGAAAGCGAGGAGAAGGCCGTGTTGCCATCCCACTGGAACGAGGCCCTCCAGCTCTTCGCCACCTGCGGCGCTTCCCTCCAACCTTCGCCCAAAGCTCCCCACCAAGAGGCTGAAGCAGACCCCAAGTTGGAATTTCTGCCCCCCACAAAAAGACCCCGAAGGGAGAGACTCTCTGCAGCAACACAAGCGTCCATTGCACGTATCCATCCCAGGGGTCGTAGTTTGAGGACCCCCTGATTTAGTGTAATGTTAAAAAATGCAAATCATTTTTCTGCGGACCCCCAAAATTTTCTCCTGGACCCCCAGTTGGTGACTGCTGTTTTAGAGGACCTCTGATTCTATTTTTCCTTCTCTTTCCCTGTCTCTTCTCACCCCTTACTCACTGAGTAACTGAGGCAAAGAGATGGCTCTTGCCAGACACCTCCACTCAAGAGGGTGTCTTCTGGGGAGGGCCTTGTCCCATCACTGCCCACCCAGAAGAAATTCTGAAGCCATTGGAGTAACGTTGGTTCTAGCTATTATGGTCTTTTAGCCATTATTCTCTATTACAGCTAATCAGTCCCTGGTAGAGCATTGTTCCTGAACATCCTTAATGCCCAGAAATAACCAGTAATTTTCATAGTTACTGCAATATTCAGGGGTAATTTCTTAAGTTAATGATGCATGGGGTGTCGACGGGCTTCCTTAATCATTTTTTTTAAGAAAGATCTTTCTGAATTTGCAAAGGGATCAGACGAAAAAAAAGGGAAGGGGGAAGATAGCTGGGTTAAGAATTACATTTTATAAAATCTATAGCCATCCAGTTTGTTCAACTTACAGGGAGTCAGTCCTTCTGCCACAGTTGAGCCCAAGAGAGTGAAAGTAAATGCTGCCCCGTTTTATGACCTTTTCTGCCACAGTCGTTAAGTGAATCATTGCAGTTGCTAAGTCAGTAACATGGTTGTTAAGTAAATCTGCCTTCTCCTCGGAAGGTCGCAATGACTCAGAATGAATAGAATAAAATAGAATAGAATAGAATAGAAAAGAAAAACAATTAGAATAAAATAGAAATCAGAATAGAATAGAATAGAAATCAGAATATAATAGAAATTCGAAAAGAGAATATAATATAATGAAAATTAGAATAGAAATTAGAATAGAATAGAAATTTGAACAGAATAAAAAGAATAGAATAAAAATTAGAATAGATTACAATAGAAATTGGAATAGGATAGAAATTTGAATAGAATAAAAATCAGAATAGAAATTCGAAAAGAAATTAGAATATAATGAAAATTAGAATAGAAATTAGAATAGAATAGAAATTTGAATAGAATAAAAAGAATAGAATAAAAATTAAAATAGAATAGAAATCAGAATAGAATAGAAATTCGAAAAGAAATTAGAAAACAATATAATGAAAATTAGAATAGAAATTAGAATAGAATAGAAATTAGAATAGAATAGAAATTAGAATAGAATAGAAATAAGAATAGAATAGAAATTAGAATAGAATAGAAATTAGAATAGACTAGAAATAAGAATAGAATAGAAATTAGAATAGAATAGAGATTAGAATAGAATAGAATTCTTTATTGCTAAGTGCGATTGGACACAAGAAATTTTTCTCTGGTAACTAATATATGCAAGCAACAAGTGACAATCATGATCATAATCATAAAATGATAATAAATCACCAGAAGGCAGGACAAGAAACAATGGATAGAAACTAATCAAGGAGAGAAGCAACATAGAATTAAGGAGAAACTTCCTAACAGGAAGGACAATCAACCAGTGGAATGGCTGGCCACCAGAAGTTGTGAGTGCTCCATCAATGGAGGCCTTTAAGAGGAGACTGGGTGATCACTTGTCCAAAATGGTATACTACCTGTATTAGAAACACAAAAAAGAGAGTGAACGGGTAAACATTTTTCTCCCGTTTTGCAGCCCGGAAGGCTGAGTTTTCCCTCCCTTCTTCTCCAGTTGGAGTGTGCCTTCCCTCACCCCATATCCCCAGGCACAAAAATGCACCCCATTTTTCTCCCTCTCAGCTGGTCCTGGATTCCCTCCGACTGTATTTGATTTCTCCTTCCGGTCTCTTTTGATGCGCCGTTTAAATCCTTTCTTGGTCTCGTTGTTTCGTTCAGAGCAACTCTTGCTACCAGCCCAAGAAATCGCGCTTGCCTGTTTTGCTGAAAGCCTCCAGATCCCTGGGGAGCATCTCCTTAATGTCCCCACTGTCCAGGCCAGACCAGGATTGTGTCTTCACCCTGGACCAAGGCCCGAAGGGAAGGCAGTGGAGAGAAGAGGCCCAACAAAGTGAAGCCGAGGGACACGGGTCCCTCCGGAAGGATGTACGAGAAGAAGACAAACAAGCAGGTATGGGGAGATGTTGTTGTGGCCCGCCAGCAGAGCTGGCAGCAGAGTCAGACAGTGAGGAGGTTGGGGAGGAAGATGGGCCAGTCTTGGAGTCTGGGGAAGGCTCGGACAAGGGCTCTGCGTTGGAGGCAGAGACAGGGCTGAGGCCGTCTGGCAGTTCTCAGCTGCCTTCAGAGCCAGACAGCAGTGAGGCAGAGGAACAGCTGGAGCCTGTTCCCAGTGTGCACATGTGCAAAGCTGCCGGAAGAAAAGAACAACTCAGAAATCAAGGTCGACTTGGGAGTAAAGCCACAGGTGGAAGGTGAATGGCCCCTCCCATAGGGAATAAAAGAGGAGCGAAAGGGGAAGGGGCTTTTGCAGGAAACAATTTGTTTGGTCGTTAGATTCATGTCAGGAGTCTGAAGATCTGTCCGTGAATCTCGGAGACTCTGTGCCCAGCCTTTCCTTGCACCGCAATATACTGAGGGACGTGGTGGCTCAGTGGCTAAAACACTGAGGTGTCGATCAGAAAGGTTGGCAGTTCGGCGGTTCGAATCCCTAGCACCGCATTAACGGAGTGAGCTCCCGTGACTTGTCCCAGCTTCTGCCAACCGAGCAGTTCGAAAGCACATTTAAAAAATGCAAGTAGAAAAACAGGAACCACCTTTGGTGGGAAGGGAAGAGCGTTCCATGCGCCTTTGGCGTTGAATCATGCCGACCACATGACCACGGAGACGTCTTTGGACAGCGCTGGCTCTTCAGCTTTGAAATGGAGATAAGCACCGCCTCCTAGAGTCGGGAATGACTAGCACATATGTGCAAGGGGAACCTTTACCTTTAATGAACTTAGTATTTAAATCCTGTCCATTTCCCCCTTAAAAATAGAAAGGAGAAGAGGAATTTAAAAAAAACAGCAACATTCCCTTCCCCCCCCCCCTTTTCAATTTTTTTTTTACATTTTTAAACATTGTCATTTCCTGGTCTCCTAAACTCAATATATCGCCTGCCTATTTCTGCAGAAGTGTCGGCCATCCAGCCAAAGATCTTTGAAGCAGATCTTAACTTGCCCGGTATCCAAAGCGCTGGCCAAAGAGACCAGGATCGGCGTATCAGCAACCCAACCCAAATAGGTACAGTTTCCCCTTGTTTGAATTTCTGCAGCTCCTACAATTTTTTATTGATTTTTGCACAGGTGCAATTTGCAGGGGGTGTAATTGCCAACCCGCAAAAAAACAACACCACCAGGTTAAAATAATTCTGTTATTTTCTGTTAAAATATTCTGTCTCCTAGTTGATTTTTTTTTTTTTTTTGCTGCCGTTAATTGTTCCCTCCCCAGCTGCTGTTTGCAGTTTTGGAAAAGCAGCTTCTGAGAATTAACTTTTTTTTTTTTTTTTTGACTCGTCAGCGGGATTCACGAAGCCGGTTAATGCATATAATTGGAAGGTATAGCTTCCCTCTTGAGCCGGCAGCGATGAAATTTCTCTGATCCTCTCTGTAATTTTATTTTTAAGTGGCCATCGAGTGCCTTCTAATAAGCACATTTTGTGAGCTACAGATACCTTTCCACCCCCCCCGTTTGAATTTCTCGGGACGTAACCGAACAGCTTAAAGCGGTTTGTACGTGAGATTAATGATCATGGAGTTAAAAAAAAAACACCTGGTATCAAATTCTCCATTCCCTCTTGCTCAACATCAAAGAGACCTCCAAAGTTACCCCATCAATCATTTCTTTCCGTGGCAAAAACGGAATAACAAATAGGAAAGAGAAAGTGGCTGCATACAAATGCAAAAGCGAAATTAAGGTTCTTTTAAAAAACAGCAACAACATGCAATTGGAGATTTGTTTTAATTAGTCGAAGAACTACAGGTAGCGGGGCCTGAAGGTGGCAGGTTAGAATTTGGAAGGCGCAGGTTGGAGGCTACAGCCCCCCCCCCTCCTCCCCATGGAAGCTCATTAAATGAGTTTGTGCCAATCGTTCTCCTTGAGCTGAGCTTACAGCTCGGGATCGGCAACTGCCGAAAAGAAATTGGTGGCAGGGATGGGATGATAGATGCTATTTTAAGCTCCTGGAAGCAAGCTGGGATAGACAGCTAAGAGGTAAAGAAATGTAAAATGGTAGTAATGGAAGAGAATATTTGTAGCTCAGAGGGGTCCATTGTGCTGTTTGAGCTGGGCTGTTTTCTCGCAGATGTTTCATAACCCAACTAGGTGATGTCATCAGTCTAGAAGGGAGTGGGGTGTGCTGGGAGGAGGGGGAAAGGAAGAGGAGAAGGAGGAGGAAAAGAGGAGGACTATGGGGTCCTTGGTGCTCTCTGAGCTGGGTTGTTTTCTTGCGACATTTCATGACCCAGCTAGGTTACATCATCAGTACTAGGAGGGAATGGGGTTTGTGGAGAGAAGGAGGAGGAAGTGGAGGAAGACTGTGGGATCCTTACTGCTCTCTGAGCTTGCTTTTTTTCATGCAGACGTTTCATTACCCAGCTAGGTAACATCATCGGTGCGAGAAGGGGTTGAGGTTTGGGAGGAGGAAGAGAAAGAGGAGGGGGAGGAGGAGAACAACAACTGTATAGTCCTTGGTGCTCTCTGAGCTTGCTTGTTTTCTTGCAGACATTTCATTACCCAGCTAGGTAACATCATCAGTGCTAGAAGGGAGTGGGGTTTGCAGGGAGGAGGAAGAGAAAGAGGAGGAGGGGAGGAGAAAGAGGAAGCGGGGAGAAGGAGGAGGAGGAGAACTGTGAGGTCCTTGATGCTCTCTGAGCTTGGTGATTTTCTTGCAGGCGTTTCATAAGCTAACTAGGCAACATCCTCAGGGCTAGAAGGGAGTGACTTTTCTAACACTGATGATGTTCCCTAACATGGTAATGAAACGTTTGCAAAACAACAATAACCGCAACCGAGCTCAGAAATCACCAAGGATCCCACAAATATAAAAACTGTTCATTTCCCCTCTTTCTTCAAACAAACCATAATTTTGGTTGAGTTGCTGGAGTCAATCCATGGGAAGAACACCCCCCCCGCCAATTCAAGACCCAATAACTGTAACCTTTAAGAATGTGGGTTCAAGTCCCCAGTTTAGAGGGCATGCAAAGTCACATGATCCCCCCCCCCTTTGCTGGAAGGCAGAAACCACCAGTTTTAACACTGTACACTAGAAACTTAACAACCTCAAACAAATACACAGAATAACAGAATAATGGAGGAGACCTGGAAGGTCTTCTAGTCCAATCCCCTGCTCAAGCAGGAGACCCCATAACGATGAGGGTGAACCTTTTCTGCACCGAGTGCCAAAAAAAAGAAATGCGGAATCGCAAACGCGCGCCATAGGTTTCCCTATAGCCTTTCAGACAAATGACTGCCCAGCCTCTTTTTAGAAACCTCTGCAACCACAACTTCTGGTGGTGAGCTGTTCCACGGGTCAATTGTTCTTACTGTCAGGGAATGCTTCCTTAGTCCCAAACGGAGTCCATCTTCGGTTCAAATGCATTTGCCTTTTTCCGTTCCAGAGACAGACAGGTCCAAACCATCCTCTTCGCCAGAGCTTCGCTCCCCACTCAGTGTCCCCGAGAAGCAGTATGGGGACGCTGTGTCCGCATCCCTGGGGGGCAAGAAGAGCGTTTCCTTTAAGCAGAGCTTGCTCAGCTTCGAAGCCTTTGACTGCGAGTCCGTGAGTGACATCGAGGACCTGAGGCAAAGAATCCGGGATCTGAAATCCGTGGTGGAGAAGTACCAGGTGCTGCTGATCCACTTCAACCTGATCGAACCGCCTCCTTCCGGAGACCCTCTGGATCCCGTCGGGAGCGACGGCGAGAGTCCCACGTCTCTGGCAGGGTTCAAGGAGAGCGAGCCGGAATTGGCCAGCTTCTCCAATGAAATGCAGCCAAAGGAAGGCGCCGAGGATTCGTCCGGATCTGGTCCCTCCAACAACCAGACCGTCCAGAAGCTCCAGGAACTGTTGTCGGAAAACGAAGCCGAGCTTGAGAAAGAGCAGATGGCCAACATGAAGCTGGTGGATGAAGTCCATCGTCTGCACGACAAGCTCAAAAGCCTTGCGCCCCGGGATGAGTAAGTAGCAGCCGCTTGGCCTTTGGAGAAAAGGGGTTGGGGGTCCCTGCAAAACAACAACAGCCATGGTTATAATATAGGTAGTCCTCAAATGTACGACCTCAATTCATCCCCCAATTTCTGCTCTAAGCGAGATGGTCCTTAAGCAAGTTTCTTGTCCCCCTTTTATGACCTTGTGAAGCCTCGCTGCAGCGGTTAAGTTAGCCCACCCGGTCAGTAAGCAAATCTGGCTTCCCCCATTGACCTTGCGGGTCAAAAGGTCGCAAAAGGGGACCCACCCACCCCCGGGACACTGCCACCGTCATAAATACAAACCAGTTGCCCAAGCGTGTGGATTTTGGTCATGTGACCATGGGCAGGGATATGCTACAATGGTCGTAAGTGCGAAAAATGGCCATGTGACTTTTTTCATCGTAACTTTGTATGGTCACTAAGCGAGATGGTTGTTAAGCGAGTTTCTCCCTCCTTTTACGACCTTGTGAAGCCGATCGCTGCAGCGGTTAAGTAAGCCACCTGGTCGATCACCGAATCTGGCTTCCCCCAGTGACGCTGTTGGTCAGAAGGTCGCAAAAGGGGACACTCCCCTCCCCCCCGGGACACTGCCACCGTCATAAATACAGACCAGTTGCCCAAGTGTCTCAATTTTGAACACGTGACCATGGGGCGGGGTGTGTGTGCTATGGTGGTCGTAAGTGTGAAAAGCGACGGTAAGTGACTTTTTTCATCATAACCTTGAATAAACTAAACTAATGAGTTCAAAGACAGGGGCTGGTTTCGGCAGTTGCTACTGCTGGTTTGCTCATGGGAGTGCTCGCTTGATGCGCCGTTCTGCGCAGAAGCCCGCAAAAAAGATGGTGGTGCCCACGGCGCCACCTGGAGAACTGGTTTGGGGGCGTGACAGGACCCAGGTTGCCGGACAGGTAGGAAGATGAGGAAGTAACAGAGTAAGTCATAATACGTGCAACAGCATTCTTCTGACCCAGCTCCCCAAACATGACGAACCGCAGTCTGAGGTGAACTCTCTCTAAACGATCACGAAACGGACTGTTGTAAACCGAGGACTACCTGTCTTGGGTTTTGATGTTTTTAGGGGTTTTTTTTTGGTAAGCTGCCCAAAGTCACTAAGAGCGAGCCGGCGGCCGTACCCATTTTCTAAACAAAATACCGTATTTTTCAGAGTATGAGACACACCGGAGTATAAGACGCAGCAAGGTTTTGAAGAGGAAAATAAAAAAAAAAGTTTATGCACTCTGCAAACCTCCCAAAAATGGACTTTTTCACGAAAAGAGGCCCGTTCTCCCCCCCACTCCAGGCATGAATAGTGTTTAGGGAGCTTGCAGAGTGCTCCTGGGGGGTGGGGGCAAAAACAAGCAAAAATCGGCCCTATTTTCATTAAAAAAAGGTCATGGATAGCCTTTAGGAAGCTTATAGAGTGCTCTTGGGGGCTGGGGGGGATAAAATTGAGAAAAAAATGCGGCAGTTTTTGCTCATTTCTACCCTCCCCAGCCTCCAGGAGTACTCTATAAGCCTCCTAAAGGCTATGCATGACCATTTTGATGAAGGAGGCGGGAGTTCGGGACGCAAAAAAATGCTGTATTCAGTGTATAAGATGCACCCAGATTTTCACCCTCTTTTTTGTGGGGAAAAAAGGTGCGTCTTATATTCCGAAAAATACGGTAAGTAACACTCATTTAGAAAAAGGGTGTTTTTTTTTAGAGTGCTTGGCTAGAGCTGCTGCTTCTGTTTGGCAGGCCAGATTTCTCGGTCGGCCTGTTGCTTCCCGAGGAGTCCCCCCAGCGCCAGAAAATCCACGAGAGCCACAACATTTGCGCCACCTACCGGCAACACCTGTCCAACTTGATCCGAGCTTTCGAAGATCTCCTGCGGGACAGCGAGGTGGATTACTACATAGCCGAGAGCTTTCGGGAGCAGCTCAACCAAAGCGCCCAGATCTTCGAGAGGCTGGAGCACCAATGCCTTTATGGTGGGTAGCTGTCACCTTCTTGAGAACTTCAGCGATGGTGGTGGGGTCCATTCTTCTGGTTTTCTCTCCAGGCTTCGCCCCATCCCATCATGACTTCATGTTCTGTTGACCCCGCAAAAGAAGGAAAAAAGACAATGGACAATTTAGAGCTCTCCCAACCCTTACCTTTCCCAACATCATGCCATTTACAGACAATGGAATGGAATGGAATAGAATATAGAACAGACAGGAATAAGGGAATAGAATATAGAATAGAATATGGAATGAATAGGAATGGAATGGAATAGAGTAGATATTAGAATAGAATAAATATTAGAATAGAATAAATATTAGAATAGAATAAATATTAGAATAGAATAAATATTAGAATAGAACAAATATTAGAATAGAACAAATATTAGAATAGAACAAATATTGGAATGGAATGGAATGAAAATAGTAGATATTAGAATAGAATAAATATTAGAATAGAATAAACAATGGAATAGAATAGAATAGAATATAGAATGGAATATGGAATGAATAGGAATGGAATGGAATAGAATAGAGTAGATATTAGAATATAGATATTAGAATAGAATAAATATTAGAATAGAGTAAACATTGGTATGGAATAGAATAGAACAGAGTAGATATTAGAATAGAGTAGATATTAGAATAGAATAAATATTAGAATAGAATAAATAATGGAATGGAATAGAATAGAAATAAAATAGGAATGGAATGGAATAACAGAATAGAAAATGCAATAGAATAGGATAGGAATAGAATAGAATAGAGAATTGTGATGGGATAGAATAGAAATAGAATAGAAATAAGAACAAAATAGAATAGAATAATGAAGAATAGCAGAACAGAACAATAACTTTATTGTCACTTTGAATGTGTGTACATTGATCGGCATACATTAAAATGAAATTCCATTGTATACAGCTTTCAAAGGGTCACCCCCTCCAATATATACCACATGAACATGACAAAAATAAATAAATACAAAATTATACACACACACACACACACACACACACACACACATTGTATGACACAGAGAGAAAACACAATCAAGTTCGGATGTATACATGTACATGGCGAGAAAAATGAATATTGTGAATTTACCAGGCGGGTGGCCTAGGGAACAAAGCTCTTACAGAATCTGGTAGTCCTGGTAGAAATACTTCGAAACCTCCTCCAAGAGGGGAGCAACAGAAACAGACCGTGAAGTGGGTTTGTGGGGTCGCTAACAATGCTTTAATCTCTTAGCTCATAGCGCCTGTAAGCAGTATCCCAAATAACGGGGTGCGAGCTTCCTATAAACTTCTCCGCTGTCCTCACCACTCTCCGTAGGGACTTTCTATCTGAGGCACTGCTGCCACCAAACCAAACAGGGATGCACTTTGTTCAAACGCTCTCAATCGTGCCACTGTAAGGAAGTGGCCAGGTGTGATTTTTTCATCCGACGCAGGAAATGCAGATGCTGGTTTGTACGCCTCACTAAGGGTGACGTTGGGCTACAGTTCCCATCATCCCCAGCCAGAAGGCCGGAGTCAGTCTGCTTGGGAGAGGTTGAGAAGAACACTCAGAGAAGGCTCATTGTTTACTTACTTTTTACTTATTTATATAATCCCTAAATGTTGGCTCCTTTCCGTAAAAATATTAGAAGGATGGCTTTTTCCATAGCTACAATTTTAGGCTGTATCCTCTGACAGGCTGCTTGATTTTTCTTGACACCGTAATTATAATTATTATTTTTTCCTCCCTGGCTTTTATAGGCGACTCAATAGACGACGAAATGACTAGACTTTGCAATCTTGCCCAGAGGTAGGTGCTGCTAGAATGATTTTTATAAGTGGGTTTAAATCATCATCCCCTTTTAACGACCCCATAATTCCTTGCGGGGTGGAGTCCGGGCAACTGATTGAAGCTAGCAGAGTGTTTTAATGGCCGGATGCTTGTCCTGTCACCAGTGCGGAGTTTTGTTCACCAGCTACATTCCCAAGTGTGCCCCGCACGCTCCTGTTTTTAAAATATTGAGATGGAATTGCACGCTGAGCACTCACGTTCTTTTAGAATGAATTTCGAACGTTTTGTTAGACGATAAGAATAAAACACAAGAACCCAAAAAGCAAATCGGAGGACCCAGCGGGGAGGGGAAGGGGAAAGATACGTGAGACGGGGAGGGGGGGAAAGGAAAATAAAAGGCTTTGATTTCTGACTGCCCCTCTATTGCAGCTGAATAAAGCATTAACACCGAACCTCAACTTTTTACTTTTCCATAATAATAAAAAGTATCCATTTCTATCATCAACCGAATGAGTAAACCCCAAAATCAAAGTTTCCATTTCCCCCACCCTCCACCTCGAGCACAAAGTCCAGAAGTGGTTTCCAAGGAGAAACGAAAGCAATTGTGTTTTTTTCTTTGATCACAGCAGTCAATCTTCTACCCTGTTTCTCTGAAAATAAGACCTCCCCGGATAATAAGCCCATGGGCTTTTGAGTGCATGCGCTAAAATAAGCCCCCCCGAAATAAGCCCTCTCTGAAAATATTACAACACAGCAGCAGCCATGAGGTGACCACGCTCACCGCCTCCTGCACCTCAAAAATAATATTACCTCCCCAAAAATTAGGCCAAGTGCTTATTTCATGTGTGTGTGTGTCTGTGTGTGTGTGTGTGTCAAAAGAAAATAAGACCCTATCTTATTTTCGGGGAAACACGGTAACTGTATCGACTTTTGCAGCCATTCATCCATTGTGCGGATCGAAATGTCCTTTCCTTTTTGTGCCTTTTTGTAAAACGAAGCAAAATTAACAAATGGCTCACTTAGCAACAGAAATGTTGGGCTAAGCCGTGGTCGTAAAGGCGAGGACGACCTGCATTTAAACCTTCCCCATTTTCTTTCCCTGTAGCTTGTCTGACTTTGAGGTGTCCCAACACCTGCCTTCTCCAGAAGGGCCCACTCATGGAGAAGAAGAAGCGGAGAACGGAAAGGAAAAACCAACTGCCACCCCTAGCAAGTTTCCACCAGGTAAACATTGCTCTGTCAGGAAGGCTTCAGCTGTGACAACCCTGCCAAATCAGAATAACCAAATAACAGAGTCAGGAAGGGGCCTTGGAGGTCTTCTAGTCTAACCCCCTTCTCAAGCCAGCCAGCTGAACTTGGAGGTAAAACTTTCTGCCTTCAAATCTGTAGAGATTCTTAGGGATCCAAGGTCATGTTTGCCCCAAAGGTGTTGGGTTTTTTTTGCAGGAGGGAAACTGAACTTCCTTGTTTTTTTTCTTTTGAAGACATGTCGCTTCTCATCCAAGAAGCTTCTTCAGCTCTGATCGAATGATGGTGGGGAATGGAAGGATTGATGCTCCTTGCAGACAGCTGGTCCTTTACATCCTCTTAGAGGGTCCTTGAGGCCACTTGGAGGTTTCTCTGTGTCCTCAGGGTCACCTGAGTGGTGCAAAAGGTTCCTGTAGTCTGCAATTTTCCCCTCTGTAAATCCATTCCTCCTCCCACCCCATTTGAAGAGTCTCCATCCCAAATTGTGTAGCTAAAAGTCTGTAGAGATTCTCAGTCCTCCAGGCCATGGTTGTCCCAAGGGTGCTTTTTCAGGAGGCAAATGGACTTCCTTGGTTTTCTTTGAAGACGTTTTGCTTCTCATCCAAGAAGCTTCCTCAGCTCTGAATGGATGGTGGGGAATGGAAGGATTGATGCTCCTTGCAGACAGCTGGTCATTTGCATCCTTTTAGAGGATCATTGAGGCCACTTGGAGGTTTATCTCAGGGTCACCTGAGTGGTGCAAATGGTTCCTGGAGTCTGCAATTTTTCCCCTCTGGAGATCCATTCCTCCTCCCACCCCATTCCAAGGGTCTCCATCCCAAATTGTGTAGCTAAAAGTCTGTAGAGATTTTCAGCCATCCAGGTCATGGTTGTCCCAAAGGTGCCTTCAAACACAAGACGTAAGAAGTTTTCAAAAAAGACTCAATGCATTTGTGGAGGATTGGCTTTGTTGACCATACCGAGTCTTGAAGCCTCAATGATATTTCCTACAGCTTCAGGCATAGTGCTATTAATATCATCTACTGGGTGAGATGACCACTCCTAGGGCAGATTTATGAATTTATGGATGCTTATGATTGGCCATTGAGGGATGCAGAGTGATTGGTTAATCAGATCCTTGACTTGATCTTCTTAAGTTCTTACATGGCCCCCAAAGGCTGTTTCAGCTTTGCTTTGGCTCTTGAAGCGATAACAATAGCACTTAGACTTATATACCGCTTCAGAGCCCTCTCTAAGCGATTTACAGAGTCAGCCTCTTGCCCCCAACCATCAGGGTCCTTATTTTACCCACCTCAGAAGGATGGGAGGCTTAGTCAACCTTGAGCTGGTCAGGACCGAAGTACTGGTAGTGAGCAGAATTAGGCTGCAATATTGCATTCCAACTACTGTGTCACCATGATCCTTGAGAGACCGCCTGCTGCCAATTACCTCCCAAAGACCCATTAGATCGCACAGGGTCGGCCTCCTCCGGGTTCCATCCACCAGCCAATGCCATCTGGCTACAACCTGGGGGAGGGCCTTCTCTGTTGCAGCTCCGGCCCTTTGGAACGAACTCCCCGCGGAGATTCGGACCCTCACCTCTCTCCCTGCTTTCCGAAAAGCCGTTAAAACCTGGCTGTGTCAGCAGGCCTGGGGTTGATGAGCTCCCTTCCCCTCTCGACAGGTGTGGTTGTTGGTCATTTTAAATGTCTATTTTGTACTTGTATGTTTCCCCTTCCCGTTTAAGTTGTTCGCCGCCCTGAGTCCCTTTTAGGGAATAGGGCGGCATATAAATAAAATAAAACTTAAACTTACTTAAACTTAAACTTAAACTAACTTAAACTTAAACTTAAACTTAAACTTAAACTTAAACTTCCTTCTTTCCTTCCTTCCTTCCTTCCTTCCTTCCTTCCTTCCTTACTTACTTACTTACTTACTCACTTATAGCAATAGCACTTATATCCCACTTCACAGTACTTTATAGCCCTCTCTAAGCAGTTTACAGTGTCAGCCTCTTGCCCCCAACAAGCTGGGATCTCATTTTACCCACCTCGGAAGAAAGGAAAGCTTAGTCAACCTTGAGCTGGTCAGGATCGAACTCCTGGCAGTGAGCAGAATTAGGCTGCAATATTGCATTCCAACTACTGTGACGCCATGATCCATCCATCCTTCCTTCCTTCCTTCCTTCCTTCCTTCCTTCCTTCCTTCCTTCCTTCCTTCCTTCCTTCCTTCCTTCCCGATAGCAATAGCACTTATATCCCACTTCACAGTACTTTATAGCCCTCTCTTAAGTGGTTTACAGAATTGGCCTCTTGCCCCCAACAGTCTGGGTCCTCATTTTACCCACCTCGGAAGGACGGAAGGCTGAGTGAACCGTGAGTTGGTCAGGCTCGAACTGCTGGCAGCGGGCAGAATTAGCCTGCAACACTGCATTCTAACCACTGTGCCACCACAGCTGATAGATAGATGTGTGTGTGTGTGTGTGTGTGTGTGTGTGTGTGTGAAAGAGAGAGAGAGAGAGACAGACAGATAGCAATGGCACTTAGACTTATCTACCGGTTTACAGTGCTTTACAGCCCTCTCTAAACGGTTTACAGAGTCAGCCTCTTGCCCCCCAACAATCTGGGGTCCTCATTTAACCCACCATGGAAGGTCAGAAAGTTGAGTCGACCTTCTGATGTCCTCACCCGGCCTCCGAACTCTTTCTCTTTTCTCTGCTTTGCCTCTTGAAGCCTCCGAGATATGCTAACTATTGTACCAGTGGTTTCATCTTGTGATTTGTGGATTTCTTTATCACAAACAACTGCTCTTAAAAAAGAAAGAAAGAAAGAAAGAAAGAAAGAAAGAAATGCCCATAAACAGCTAACCCAATAATCAGCTGGCATAGATTAAATGCTAGGCTTACCAACCTCAGAGAAACCAGTGTCTGGTTTCCTGCGTTGCATAATTGATGGCGCACTGGCCCAGAAATGCATCCCTTCAGGTAGGAATCTGGAGGCTCGGGTGACAACCAGGCAGCGCTGAAAAACATTTGGTGGCAGCCACAGGAGTTTGGAGGTTTTTGGGCTGGGTGAGCAGAACAAGTTGGGGTAGGCTTTCTCCAGCAAAGCAGAAATGCACAGCAGGTGGGAAACGATCCGTTGTTCCACGCATTGCACCCTCAAAGGTATCGGAAGAACCAACATCCTCGGGGCTTCGTTTTCAGTGACGTGCAGCTCAAATGCATGGTCCTTTGGTGGGATGATCCTTCCATGCCGGGGTGGGTGGGTGGGTGTGTGTGTCAGATGGAAAGCAGAGGATATTGTGAAGCGAAGTGCCCGAAATGGGATGAGCATCTTTAGATAACACGGGCTTTCTTGACTTCTCCGGCCTGCTTGGGTCGTGGGGATCCCTAGGAATTGGTGACCGATATTTTTGGGTGGGTCTGGGGTGGGTCTAAAGGGTGGCTCAGTGGCTAAGACGCTGAGCTTGTCGATCAGAAAGGTCGGCAGTTCGGCGGTTCGAATCCCTAGCACCGCGTAACGGAGTGAGCTCCCGTTCCTTGTCCCAGCTTCTGCCAACCTAGCAGTTTGAAAGCACGTTAAAAAATGGAAGTAGGAAAATAGGAACCAGCTTTGGTGGGAAGGTAACAGCGTTCCGTGCACCTTCGGGTATTGAGTCATGCCGGCCACATGACCATGGAGACGTCTGAAGACAGTGCTGGCTCTTCGGCTTTGAAACAGATGAGCACCGCCCACTTGTGCGGGGGAAGATGGGACGATAAAGGAGGTGAAGGAACATGTGTCTGTGCAGAAAGGAGGCCAAAGAGATGGAATTCACGAGATGAATTGGGGTATTATGGTCTGCGCCGATCTGTTTTAGTTACCGAAAGTGGAGGGGGAAAAAATGCTTTTTTCCTATACAGTTGTGCCCACCAGTGTTTTAATTTAGATATTTTTGAGTGGTACCCCATAATTCAGTAGTGAGTTAAGTAGTGAAGCTGGGAAACTAACTCTGTTCTGTTAAGTTTCCTCTGTGGAGGAATTTTAATATCATCTAATACTGATTGCTTCAACTGCCTGCCACCCTTCCTACATTCTTCTTGCTCTGTCTTTTTATCCAGTTTTATTTTCTTTCTTTTATATCCAAAGACACTAAGCAGCTACATTTTTTTTAAAAAAATACTAACTAGTTTTCTAGATAGCTGCAGTCCAGCAAAGATCCGGACAATTTTCTTCCTCTTCTCCACTTCTGTGGTGGCCAGCCACTTGAGCTGGCAGGAGATTCGGGCAGTAGGGAGGTTGGGGAGGAACCTGGGCCAGTCCTGGAGTCTGGGAAAGGCTCAGACGAGGGCTCTGTGTCGGAGGCAGAGATGGGGCCAGGGCCATATGCCAGTTATCAGCTGCCTTCAGAGTCAAACATCAGTGAGGCTGGAACCTGTTCCCAGTGTGCACATGCGCAGAGTTGCCAGACGAAGGGAACAGCTAAAGAACAGGGGCCAACTTGGGAGTAAAGCCACAGGTGGTCAATGAATGGCCCCTCCCAGAGGGAATAAAAGAGAAGCGAAAGGGGAGTGGAGTTTGCAGGAGACAATTAGTTCATTCCTGCATTCTCACCAAGTATGGTGGCATCTGAAAGATACCGGTCTGGCCACTCTCCAAGCCTGATCAAGGTCGGTAATTGTGAACTATCTTGAAGGACTGTGGGAGAGAAAAGACTTTGCTGGAGAGGAATTCACGGTCAATTAAATAAAAGGAGTTTATTGGGGCGAGGACTCATCTTCATGCCGCTGGGGAAGCCTAGGTCAGAGCAACCTCCTGCTCTCCATCTTCATTAGTTTTTAAGCTGTTGTCCTCCTTCTGAAGGCAGGTGGCATCAAAGAATAGAATTGCTTGAGCAGAAGGCTTTTTAGGTGGTCAAGATGAAGTCAGGCCTCCGCATGACGTAGTTAAGGGACATCAGGGGTGTCCCACATGGCTTGGGGGTGGTGGTGATGGCGGTACTGTTTTTGAAGCTTTCCTCCCAATCACTGGAGGACCATCACTGTCTGCAGAAGATCTACAGCATGCTTAGCTGACTGTGCTTCCCTGCTACCTCCTAAGCTGATTCAACCAATCTCTGGAATTTCTTCAGAGCTCTTGATGGAACACCTCCAGGAAATACGCTTGCTGAGACAACGACTAGAAGATTCCATAAAAACCAACGAACATCTGAGGAAGCATCTGGAGCAACAGGTCTCAGCTTCTGTCCCAGACCAAGGTAAGATGTTTTGGATTACTTCAGAGAGCCATGATCTCTCTTCTGGTGGCAGGGGGCTGCTCACAGGTGCCAATTTTACATTTTTTGGTGATGCCCACTACCCCATATAAGTCATCCAGAGGACACCAGATTTGGAAACATCCTCAGGGCAATGGATGATCATCCTTGGTCATTACCCAGCACTGATGATGTTCTCTAGTTGAGTAATGAAACATCTGCAAGAAAACCACAAGCTCAGAGAGCTCCAAGGACTCCATATTCATTGTCCTCCTCCTCCTCCTCCTCCTCCTCCTCCTCCTCCTCCTCCTCCTCCTCCTCCTCCTCCTCCTCCTCCTCCTCCTTTTCATTCTCCTCCTGGGAGAAATACCTGTGTAGGACATTGCCCTATTTAGCAGCACTGATAGAAAAGAACATCTGTTGTTCAGGGTTGAATAGTATGGTCTTTGGTGCTCTCTCTCTCTCTGGTGGCTTTCATGCGGATGCTTTATTTACCCAACTAGGTGTTCATCAATGCTCCCACCGTCACTGATGATGGGTAATGAGATGTCTGCAAGAAAACAACCAAGCTCAGAGAGTACCAAGGATCCCACAGTTCTTTCCTCCTCCCCCTCCTCCCTCCCCCTCCTCCCCCCTCCTCCTCTCTAGAAACCCCACTCCCTTCTAGCACTGATGATGTTATCTAATAGGGCAATGAAATGTCTACAAGAAAACAACCATGCTTAGAGAACACCAAGGGCTCCCCCAATTCAAACCTGAGCTACAAATATTCTATCAGAGCAGGTGTGTGTGTGTACTGTGTTTCCCCAAAAATAAGACTGGGTCATATTAATTTTTGCTCCAAAAGATGCATTAGGGCTTACCGTAATTTTCGGACTATAAGATGCACCTTTTTTCCCTCAAAAAAGAGGCTGAAAATCTGGGTGTGTCTTATACACTGACCAAACCTTTTTTTGCCTCCTGAAACCCGCTCCCTTCACCAAAATGACCGTGCAGAGCCTGTAGAAGGCTTTCAGAGTGCTTCTGGGGGCTGGGGAGAGCAGAAATGAGCAAAAAACAGGTCGTTTTTTGCTCAATTCCCCCCAACCCCCAGGAGCACTCTATAAGCTTCCTAAAGGCTATTCATCACTGCGGTGGGGGGGGGGGGGACAGGCCCCTTTTTGCGAAAAACAGGGCTTTTTTTGGAGGTTTGCAGAGTGCAAAAACTTTTTTTTATTTGTCCCTTCAAAACCTTAGTGCATCTTATACTACAGTGCCTCTTATACTTGGGTGCATCTTATACTCCGAAAAATGCGCTGTTTTCTGGTTAGGTCTTATTTTGGAGAAAATAAATGGCACTCAATGCATCCATCTGCCTGACAATCCTAACTGGGGCTTATTTTTGGGGTGTAGGACTTATATTACAAGCATCTTGAAAAATCATGCTATGGTTTATTTTCCAGCTAGGTCTTATTTTTGGGGAAACAGGGTATGTATATATGCATTTGCATTCCTGTACTAACCACAACGCCGATGACCCATCTCTCTCTCTGTGGTTGTGCCTGGGGCAGCTCCCCTCTAAAACACTCCATTTTGCTTTGTAAAACAGCCTGGCCATTGTCATCTTGCAAAAAAAATAGCCTCATGCCAGCATCCTTTCTCTGCCAAACTGATCGACCGGCGTCTGTTGAAGCAGCTGAATCCTCGGTCAGGAGGAGAGATTAATGCCAGCCAGCCCTAACATCTCCCCCCCTTAAAAAAACCACACACCCACATGCCCAAACCGCCCAAACCTGTGGCAATTTTACTGGGATGTTGAAAATGACAGCCAAGCTGTATGTTTTTACAATCTCTGGCTGGTAGCCCAGGCTTAAGCTGAACAGTCTCGTTCCCCCCCGCTACCATTATCAGCAAAGGATAATCGGCAGCTTGGCTGATATTAACCCAGGTTCCAAAGTCTGTTTAGGATGACTTCCTGCAAGTCCAGCTGGATTCCATTTTGCCCTGTACCCAGGATAACCTTCAGAATCAATCTATCTATCTATCTATCTATCTATCTATCTATCTATCTATCTATCTATCTATCTATCTATCTATCTATCTACCTACCTACCTACCTACCTACCTACCTACCTACCTACCTACCTACCTACCTACCTACCTACCTATTGTCTGTCTGTCTGTCTGTATAAAAGGGAAATACCACTCATGCATCATCACGAAATCTCCAGAACCATAAAGCCTACAAACTTGAAATTTGGCACGTATGTTCCTCTTGGCTTCTAGGTGCTCGCTAAGAAAGTTTTTTTTCCGAAAGGACCATCGGAGTATTTGTTATGTTATTATTATTATTATTATTAACACGCTCTGATGCTAAAGGTGTTACACGTTCTACTCTCCCTCCCCACCCAAAAAGAACTCTGTTCCAACTGCCACTTGGACATGGGTGTGGCCAGCACGTGACTCATCTGGCCTGTGGGCTGGGAGTTTAGACACTCTGCACCTGAAAAGGAGAGAAGTGGGTAGGATAGGAGAGGCCCCTGTGGGGCAAGCCTGAGGAAGGGAAGGGGAGAGGAGAGGATCAATGGGGCCAGCCTGAGGGAGAGAAGGGGATAGGAGAGGCTTCTGTGGGGCTAGCCTGAGGGAGAGAAGGGGAGAGGAGAGGCCAATTGTAACTACTCATTAATGTTCAAGATTTTAACTATCAATTTATCAAGCCCGATCCCATAGTTCTGTAGCAAAGCATGGGTATCCAACCCACTAGTGGGAGATAAATAGCTTTTGTCTCTCTATTTTTCTTTCTTTTTTAACCTCCCTCCCTACTTTGTTTAAATAGTTTCTTGTTCAGTGGGGAGCAAAAGTCTAATCTTTACTGATCCAAAGATGACTCCTAAATCCCTTTTTATGTATATATTTATAGACGTAACCAATGCTCATATCCGTGCATCAGAGCAGCTGAATTCCCTGACATCTGAAATTCATTTCCTGAGGAAGCAGAACCAAACGTTGAATGGCATGCTGGAGAAAGGATCTAGAGGTGAGATAACCAGGGGAAAGGGACAGAAATAAACTTTTTAAATTGGAAAGCACTAAAGGTGCTTTCCTTCCATTTTTCACCTTGTCTTCTAAAGAAGATGCATTTTATCTGTGGAGATTCTCAGTGATTCTCAAAGGTACTATTTCAAAAGGCCACTGGACTTTGTTTTTCCTTGAAGAGGTTTCGCTTCTCATCCAAGAAGCTTCTTCAGTTCTTCAGAAGGCCACAGGACTTTGTTTTCCCTTGAAGAGGTTTCACTTCTCATCCAAGAAGCTTCTTCAGTTCTTCAGAAGGACAACTGGATTTTGTTTTTCCTTGAAGAGGTTTCACTTCTCATCCAAGAAGCTCCTTCAGTTCTTCAGAAGGCCACAGGACTTTGTTTTCCCTTGAAGAGGTTTCACTTCTCATCCAAGAAGCTCCTTCAGTTCTTCAGAAGGCAACTGGACTTTGTTTTCCCTTGAAGAGGTTTCGCTTCTCATCCAAGAAGCTCCTTCAGTTCTTCAGAAGGCAACTGGGCTTTGTTTTTCCTTGAAGAGGTTTCGCTTCTCATCCAAGAAGCTCCTTCAGTTCTTCAGAAGGCCACAGGACTTTGTTTTCCCTTGAAGAGGTTTCGCTTCTCATCCAAGAAGCTTCTTCAGTTCTTCAGAAGGACAACTGGATTTTGTTTTTCCTTGAAGAGGTTTCGCTTCTCATCCAAGAAGCTCCTTCAGTTCTTCAAAGGCCACAGGACTTTGTTTTCCCTTGAAGAGGTTTCGCTTCTCATCCAAGAAGCTCCTTCAGTTCTTCAGAAGGCAACTGGGCTTTGTTTTTCCTTGAAGAGGTTTTGCTTCTCATCCAAGAAGCTTCTTCAGTTCTGCAGAAGGGCAACTGAACTATGTTTTTCCTTGAAGAGGTTTTGCTTCTCATCCAATAAGCTTCTTCAGTTCTTAGATAAGAAGCCAAACCTCTTCAAGGAAAAGCAAAGTCCAGTTGCTTTAGAAAAAAAGCACCTTTGGGACAAGGTGCTTTATCAGTGTCTGTTTGGAATCGGAGCAAGGACAGGATTGACAAAAACGACACACCCTGTAGAAGAAAATGCCCGTCTTCATTGCATTTTCGCATTTTGCCACGTTTTGCACACATAAAACTGGAGCAAATTCACAATCGGCTCTTGCAAACCCAAATCTGTGGTGTACGGGAGAAATAAACCTCTTATTTTTTTTCGTGCTCATCGCCCTCTGAGCTATTTCAAGGGTTACATTTTTTATCCTTTTATGCAAGTTGTCTTTTTTTAGCTGCACCACCAAAGAAAATTGGAAACGTTAAAAGTCTTAAATAATAGATTGGCTTCTTGTTTGATTGCTGCAGGGAGGGTAGAGTTTTACGTCCTGTATTTAAAAACAAATTCCCGATTCCCAGGATAGTATAGGTTAGTCCTCTGACTTATGACCACATTTAAAGTTTTTTTTTATTTTAGAACAAACATACCATCAATGTTAAACAGTGTGTCCTCTGGGTACAAATATTTTGTGCAATAACAATTAAACTTACAGCCATATTCATTACTTTATCTATTCTTAAGTTAATACTAATACATAACATACTATTATAACAATCCCCTTCTTTGCTTATCTGTCTTTATTAATACAATTTCCCTATTTCACTCTTCTGCTTCCATTTCTGATTTTCATATTTTTTCGCTAACCGTTGATAAAATAACTCCCGTATACTATAATAGTCAGATTGTTCCTTTTTTTTTAATTGCAAGTGTTATTCTATTCATTTCTGCATATTTTAATATTTTGTTAATCACGTTCTTATCTATAGGGATCTCTTCACTTTTCCAATTTGGTGCAAGTATAATTCTAGCTGCTGTTATTACATGTTTAATCAAATATACTTGTTCTTTGCTATAAATTTCTGGTAAGATCCCCGACAAGAATAAATGTGGTTTGAAGTCAATATGTTGTATATCATCTTCTCCAACCACATATGAATTTTTATCCAACATTTTTTAGCTTCTACTCATGTCCACCACATATGATAATATGATCCCCGGTATCTGGAATTCAGCCCAAAATTTCTGCCGCTAATCGAGACAGCTGTTAAGTGAATTTCATCCCATTTTACGGCCTTTCCCGCCACAGTTCTTAAGTTGAACCACTGCAGTTGTTAAGCTAGCAACGCTGTTGTAAGTCAAGGACTCCCTATACCTCATAAGGCTAGTGCCATTTTGCTTGTATTTTGGAAAGCATGGGAGAGCTTACACACCATTTGTCTATCACACTTGGCCAAGAAAGAATTCTATTTCAGATTTTTTAATTTCTAGAATTTCTATTTCTATTGTTTCTTTTCAGAAGGACTTGAGGCTCAACTTGCAGAGAAGCAGAAAGAAAATGAAGCCTTGCGAGAGTCCTTGACCCAGAAGCTCCTGGCGGTTGAGGGTCTTCAGAAGGACCACGAGCATCTCGAGAAGGAGAATGAAAAGCTGCGGGAACAAGTGGAAAAAGGAGAGGTTGAAAACGAGGGTCTGACCCACGAACTGTACGAAATCAGGATTGAGCTGAACAGGTAATTCTTAAATGTCAAGATGGGAAAACCTTACGGCACAGAATAGAGCTGGTGAACCAGTTGTTTCCCCGAAGTCTATGGAGATTCTCCATCATCCAGGTCATGGTTATCCCAAAGCTGCTGTTCCAAAAGGCAACTTTCTTGAGTTTTTTTTTTCTTGGAAAGCCCTTTGCTTCTCACCCAAGAAGAACTGAAGGAGCTTCTTGGATGAGGATCCAAGAAGAAGCTTCTCGGATGAGGATCCAAGAAGAAGCTTCTCGGATGAGGAGCCAAGAAGTAGCTTCTCGGATGAGGATGCAAAAAGAAGCTTCTTGCATGAGAATCCAAAAAGAACTGAAGAAGCTTCTTGCATGAGGATGCAAGAAGAAGCTTGTTGGATGAGATTCCAAGAAGAACTGCTTCTTGGATGAGACTCCAAGAAGAACTGGAGAAGCTTCTTGGATGAGGATCCAAGAACTGCAGAAGCTTCTTGGTTGGGACTCCAAGAAGAACTGCAGAAGCTTCTTGGATGAGGATCCAAGAAGAGGTTTCTTGGATGAGGATTCAAGCTTCTTGGATGAGAATCCAAGAAGAACTGAAGAAGCTTTTTGGATGAGAAGTGAATTTTTTCAAGGAAGAAAAACCAAGAAAATCCACTTGCCTTTTGGAATAGTACCTTAGAGTTGTTTTCCAGGTGTTGCTAAACAAAAACGATCAACCTTGTTCCTCATGGAGTCCCATTTGGGCATGGACAGATTCTTCTCCCAAGGGCTTTAATATTACATACAGGCATGAAAACTAGAGTAGGATGCAATTGGCGTGGACTTGCGCAGACTTGGAAAACCAAGTCAGGTGAATCATCCCGGTGTCCGCTTCCTTTATGGAAAGCCAGGTTGTAGCAGACCTAGGCTTCCACAAACACGAAACCAACTCCTCGTCCCGATAAAACCTCTTTTATTTAGGCTAAAGGGAATTCCTCTCCAGCAAAGTCCCAGCCAACAGTCTTTCAAGAGATTTCACAACTACAGACCTTTAGCAGGCTTGGAGAGCTGCCAGGCTAATATCTTCCAAACGCCACACTGTAGCAGCAATTACTTGGCAAGAAGTCAGGAACAGATCTTCACCCGAATAAATTGAACTCATTGCCTCCTGCAAACTCCACTCCCCAGTTGCTCCTCTTTTATTCCCTATGGGAAGGGACATTCACCATCCACCTGTGGCTTTACTCCCAAGTTGACCCTTGTTCCTTAGCTGTTCCCTTCTCCTGGCAGCTCTGCGCATGTGCATATTGGGAACAGCCTCCAGTTGTTCTTCTGCCCCACTGATCTCCAACGGCAGCTGATAACTGTCAGACGGCCCTGGCCCCCTCTCTGCCTCCAACACAGAGCCCTCATCAGAGCCTTCCCCAGACTCCAGGACTGGCCCATCTTCCTCCCCAACCTCCTCACTCTCCGAATCTGCTGCCAGCTCAGCTGGCGGGCCACAAGAGGAGGAAAGGTTGAAGGAGATGTCTCAGGACAACAGGGAGAGTCCTACCACAATCAGGTCACCCTTCGTGATGCGGGATTGTAAGCTCTCACTGACTAGTTTGCTTGGGATGTTCCAGGTTGCAGATGGAGCTGGCCACAAAGCATCACCAGCTGACAGAGAGCGACAAATTGTTGTGCTCGTTGCGAGTGGAGCTCAAGGTGTACGAAAAGTTGGACGAAGCCCTCCAGAAAGCGAAAGGTAAAGGGTATCAGATACAAATAGGAAGGCTGTTGGGTTCTTCTACAGTAGATTAATTCAGAGGGGAATTCGAGTACTGAAGTCCAGAGGAAAGGAGACAGTTTTGGGGCATGCAGGGGTTTATGGACCTTCTCCAGCCATCCTTAGGTTCATATTCAAGATTGGGCAATCCCATCAATGTAGAGGTGTCCATGGGCAAAATCCCATGGGCAAGAGCATCAGAGTTTGTTGCAGCAATCACATCCAGAAAGCACACACAGGTAACGGATTCAGCAGGATTCAATCTTCCTTATATACATAATAACACAGGCATATATGCAATACCCATGCGGATTCTTCCAACACAGTAGCAAATACAAGCAAACACAGGCTGAGGAGAGAACAGTTTCAGTTTCAGTTTCAGTTCAGAGCAGCAGACTAGTTAAGAGCTCCGCACAAACTCAGGGCTTCAGTACAGAACAGTTGAACTAAGCCACGCCCAGGCTCCTCGCTGTCTCCTTGTTGCTTGTAGAGCAAATACTGTTTCAGTTTCCAAACAGCCCTCATTGGCTGACTTAGTTGCTATGCCTGTTCATTGGCTGACCTTGTTATCACGTCTTCTTCCAAGTCATGAACTCTCAGGCACTGACAAAGAATCATATCATTAGGGAGGGCAAGATAGCCAGACCAAATGGGATACCATTGTCCTTAGCCTTGGGTGAATTCCACGGAAGACCAGGAAACAAGTTTTGGATTTTCCCACGTCCAAAGTCAAGCGTGCTCTGTAACTCACAATGGTGGATGAGTTAAAAAACCCACTCTAGAGTTTTTGCGGGAGAAAAAAAACAATTTATGTTCACATAACACTATTGCAGGTGGTCTTTGACTTAACGACCGCGATTGAGCCCAACATTTCTGTCGCTAAGTGAAACATGGAGGTTTGCCCCATTTTACGACTTTTCTCACTGGAGTGAATCATTAACTCAGTAATATGGTTGTTAGTAATACAGCTTTCTCCTTTGATGTCAACTCCTAAAGTTGCCATGGTGAGCCCATTCCATGCATACCATCTGATAGAGTCGGATCTCAGATTACTACAGCAGGCTTGGGAGGGGGGCACCTCATTGGAGAATGTGATTTATGACACAGACTGAGGGGAGCGAAGGAACAGGGGTAAAGTTCAGCTAAAATTCAAACGCTTAGATCTGACTGCAATAGGGTATTGCTGAAATGGTACTCCTAATAAATGACTGGTTTTCTTTTGAAACTTGGCTCGAGGCTCATGAATCAATTAGGGCATCTTTCGGAAACGAGTTCAGGCAGTCAGTTCTAAGCTTGGCTTGCCAGAAGGTCGGAAAATGGGAATCACGCAACCCCTGGTCACTGCGACCTGTCGTAAATATGAGTCAGTTGCCAAGCATTTGAATTTTGCTCTTGTGACCTTGGGGGGGGGTGTGTGCCACGGTTGGATGAAAACTGGTCGTAAGACGCTTTTCCCACTTCCGTTGCATGGTCACTAAACAGGCTGTCATAAGCCAAGGGCTACCTCTGGTGAGATTTTGCTGGGGTTTGAAAACTTGCAAGAAGGTGGCCCAAAGTTTGCTCTTTGCCAGGTTCAAGGAATTTTGAGTTCCTTGATTTGGGCGATCAGCTCTCTGGGTTTCAAGGCTGCTTTGATTTTTAGCCTTGGTTCCCACCTTCCATGTCGGCGACTCATAATTGGGATACATTCTTATTGTTATTTAATCTCGGGCCAGCTTCTCTCTCTCTCTTCTCCCCAGGCGCTCAAACGTCCTTCAGAATTTATAAATCTTCTCCACTCCAGTCCTTTAATATACGTCATTTCTTTCTCTTTTTTTTTTTGCTTTGGATATGCAACATTAGCTTTTATAGTCAAAGTGAAAAAATAATTTTGGCTCTTATTAAATCTTTGGAGAGCGAAAGCAATTACTAGGGAAGGTTATACTTGCATGCATGTGTGTGTATGTGCGTTTTGGGCATGCAGGTTTTTGGGGGGTCTATGAAATCATTATAAGCAACGTGGTGGCTCAGTGGCTAAGATGCTGAGCTTGTCGATCAGAAAGGTCGGCAGTTTGGCGGTTCGAATCCCTAGTGCCGCGTAACGGAGTGAGCTCCCGTGACTTGTCCCAGCTTCTGCCAACCTAGCAGTTCGAAAGCACGTAAAAAATACAAGTAGAAAAATAGGGGCCACCTTTGGTGGCCCTCCCCAACCAACAAACATCTTTCAGATCGGCGCCAGAATGAAATTGAAGAATGTACGAAGGATCAAAACCAACCTCTTGATCTTGGCGAGCTCTTGACTGAAATCCAGTTCTTGAGAAAGCAGCTGGAGCAGAGCATCGCCTCCAACCAGATGTTGCATGAAAAAGTAGAAGAGCAGCTGCGCCTAGGACAGGGGGAGAAGGAGAGCTATCTGGGGTCAGCTGTGCAGATCAGCTACCTGTTCGGTCACGAGTCTCAACAACTTCCCACTGGGATCAAAGGTAGGGAGAAGGCGCATTCCAGCATCCTTAAAGGTAGGACAAGAAGCAATGGGTGGAAACTCATTCAAGGAGAGAAGCAACCTAGAACTAAGGAGAAACAGTTAGAAGTTATAACCTGGCAGAACAATTAATCAGTGGAACGGTTTGCTTCTAGAAGTTGTGGGTCCTCTATCATTGGAGGTTTTTAAGAAGAGATTTGTCTGAAGTGGTATATAGGCTTTCCTGCTTGAGCAGGGGGTTGGACTAGAAGGCCTCCAAGGTCCCTTCCAACTCTGATAATGCATATTCTAGTTCTAAATAGGGGAGAGGGTTAGGCCTCTGTTTGTTCCCTTAAGGGGCTGCCACCAAGAAGAGGGGCTCAACATATTTTCCAAAGCTCCTGAATGCAGAAGCAGCAGCGATGGATGGAAACCAATGAAAAAGAGAACCAACCTAGAAATAAGGAGAAATTTCCTGACAGGGAGAACAATTAATCAGTGCAGCAGCTTGCTTTCAGAGGTTAAGGGTGCTCCATCATTGCAGGTTTTTAAGAAGGCCTCCAAGGTCCCTTCCAACTCAGTTCTTCTGTTAATTTCACCCAGTTCTTTAGAAGCAGAGGAGTTACATTGTTTTCAGCTGCCAGAGGAGTAGAGAAAATTTAAGGGCCATGGGTTAACGATCTGGGAATGGGTAAAGCCTTCACTTCCCCATAGAGGAGGGTTTTGATTGTCATCTGCATGTGTCAATCAGACAATTGGTAGCTAACCCAACATCATCTTCTGTACCTCCGCTGCAGAGTTGAGTTTCAGCACCCTGGACAGCCCCTCCCACTGCAGCCTGTTGACCAACCAGGAGATTTGCCCCATCCCCAGCCACTGCGTCTGGGCGGACAAGAACGGACAACATATCCTGGGCTTGATTGAGGATTACAACTGTCTCCGGAAGCAGATCACCGAAGGGCGGAAGCGGCTGTCTAAGCTGGAGCTTCCTCTGAGAGAGGAAGGAGACCCGGAATTGGCGGTGACAGTAAGTGGCGTAGTGGAGAAACTGGATGGGTGGGAATATTATGGAACCTACAGATTCCTAAAGAGTTGAGGATGGAGTGTTTTTTTTAAAAAAGTTTTTATTTTATTTTAGTTATTGTTCTTATCACATTTTAACACTTTTTTTTTAAAACAACTTTCCTCCATTTCATCAAGCATGTCGTTTGGTTACAGGTTTTTCTGCACCAATTCTTAAACTCAGGGTTGACATCATTGGTTTACATTAAACATAGCTGAATATTTCGCTGTCATTGGGCATTATGTATTCAAATTACCATTAATATTCTTCCATCTGTAACAATCCTTAATTCCTTAAATTCATAATTATCAAATAACAATGAATCTTTAAAGTATTATAGTGTCACTTATGTCTAAGGAGAAAGAGCGAAGAATAGAACAAAGGGTTCCCATTAATTTATAATATACATTCATATTTTCAATTGACCATTATGTCACCAATCATCCCGTTATTAATTATTAATCCATATAGTGGTTAAGTATTTCAATTCATGTATATCAATTGTTCCTTACATCATCATTGATCCGTTTAATATACAAAGATCTTTCTAATATAAAATGGTCACTACATACAATTATACCAAGGTGTTCAAATCATCCCATTCTTATACATTAAAATTATTATTGTACTTTATATATTATGTGAATAGTACTCTATATCATAGCAAGAAAAGAAAAAACAAAAAACATTTTAACACTTTTAAGCATTTGTTTTTCCATGTAAAAAACTAAAATATATGATCGGAATTGCTCTGCTTACCATCCCATACACCTATTTTTTTTAACCTACACCCTACTTTTCTTTCCTTTCCTTTTCTCCCTCCCTCCTCTACTTTCTTCTCCGCCTCTCCTTTCCCTTTCCTCCTCCCCCTCTCTTCTTTACCTCTTACCCTTCATACCCTCTCTCCTCCTCTTCCTATCCCTCCCAATCTTCCTCTCCTTTCTTCTTTCTCTCTCTTCTCTCCTCTTCCTCTCTTCCTTGAGGATGGTTTTTTCTTGTAAAGTTTTTTTAATGTTTAGTCTCATACACATATTTTACAAGTATACATTCTCTTAGTTACTTGTTCTTATCACATTTTTACCCTTTTAAGCATTTTTCCATATAAAAAATTAAAATATATGATCGGGATTGCTTTTGTGTATGGGATGGTAAGCAAAGCAACATGCCCTACTTTTCTTTCCTTTTCTCCCTCTCTTTCTTCTCTACTTTCTCCTCCTCCTCTCCTTTCCCTTTCCTTCTTCCCCTTCCTCTCCCCTACTCCTCTCTACCTCTTCCCCTTCATACCCTCTCTCCTCCTGTTCCTATCCCTCCTCATCTTCCTCTCCTTTCCTCTTTCTTCTCTCTCTCTCTTTTCTCCTCTCCTCTTCCTTGAGGATGGAGTGTTAAGGCACCAGGGGTCCATGGGATTCTCTGTCTGTCTCTCTGTCTGATTTATCTCCCCCCCATCTCTCTCTCTCTCGCTGTCTTTTTCTCCATCTCTGTCTCTCTGTCTGATTTCTCTCTCTCTCTCTCAGTTTCTCTCTGTCTCTCTCTCTGTCTCTCTCCCTCTGTCTCTGTCTGTCTCTCTGTCTCTGTCTGATTTCTCTCTCTCTCTCCATCTCTCTGTCTCCGTCTGTCTCTCTGTCTGATTTCTCTCTTTCTCTCTCCGTTTCTATCTGTCTCTGTCTCTCTCTCCGTCTCTCTCCATCTGTCTCTTTCTCTGTCTGTCTGTCTATCTCTGTCTCCATCTCCGTCTCTCTCTGTCTCCGTTTGTCTCTCTGTCTGATTTCTCTCTTTCTGTTTCTCTGTTTCTCTCTGTCTCTGTCTCTCTCTCCATCTGTCTCTCTCTCTCTCTCTTTCTCATTTGTCTGCTGAGGAATACATTTTGCCTCGTCTCTGGATCACTTGCTCACCGTTAAATGGAACCATTTAGCGTGTGTGCTAAAGGAGGCTCCTCTATATCGCCCAAAGTGACGTCCGGAGTCATTTTGACTTTCAAATGATGAGACATGGAATGAAAACAGGAGAGGAAAGGGAGGCTGTGTGTTTTCCCACGGAGCCCAGTAAATGTAACCCATTATTAATTACCATTATTGATTAGCCTGCCTTCCTGCTCCTGCGACAGCCACCCCCCCCTTTTCCTGTTCTTGAATAATAATACATAATTTCGCTACCTTTTTAACTGAATAAATTAGTTTTGCCCGACTTGCAAAATATTCACGCTCATCAGTCCTCCCGAACTGTAGCCAATTGGATTTGGGCCATTAATTCAAGATGACTTTCCTTCCCACCCCCCTTCCCAGGGTAAGAAAATCTTTCTCATCTTCTTGGTTTTTTTTTTTCCTTTCTTTCTTTCTCCAGGTTCCTCTGAGTTTGTCTGCCACCTTCAAGGCGGTCCAGGAGAACCTGGAAGAAGCTGGCCGCCTCTTGACCCTCCTCTGGAGGGTCTCCTTGCCAATGAAGGTGGTCCATGCTGCTGCTTACTCACTTCAGGTTAGGCTTGTTCTGACCAAGGCTTCCCCCAAAAGCAAGAGGTAGATTCCTGGTCCCGACAAAACCCCTTTTGTTAAACGAATGAGGAATTCCTCTCATTCCCGTTCAGCCAAGGCCTGGCAAACAGTCTTTCAAAGGAGTATTTATGACCACAGACCTTATCTAGCTTGGAAAGCTGTCATGTAAATATTTTCCCAATGAGGTGCTGTGCAAGGAAAGACTGGGCACAGAGTCTCTGAGATTCACGGACAGATCTTCACACTCCTGAAACGAACGAACAAATTGTTTCCCGCAAAAGCCCACTGTCAGCGTTCCAGGTATCATCCAGAATTAAATCAGGATCCAAGGCATAGCTTTCATCAAAGTGCCAATTTAATAAGAGAGACATGTTGGCACATCTGTGGAAAACCCGAATCTGACAGCTTCCTGGGTTTTCCACCCAGTTGAAAGTTCAAGACCTTGCCTCCGCACCCACAAGTCCATCACAGGGTCCAATCATATGGTGGTCGTGGCCAGTTCGACATCACTTTGTGTCGGGGGCTCCCGTGGCTGCCCAAGCGCTCGGCCAGTGAAAACAGGCTCTCGAGTTCCGTTTTCGGCTGCGATGGCCAACTGCAACCCGCACACAGCCCTCCTGAGCTCCATTTTCGCTGGCAGAGGCACTGTGGGTTGGTCCTTTGCTGTTTCCAGGGCAACCCCCCAGGTGAGATCGAAGCCTTGAGTTTGACACCCTTATGTTACCGCTTCAGGAATGTGCTGGGCAGAAGGTCTTTGGTTAAACCCAACCGACCATGTGTCTATGGGGATGCTCAGTCATCCAGGTCCTGGCTGTCCCAAAGGTGCTTTTTTCAAGAGGCGACTGGACTTCCTTGTTCTTTCTTTTGAAGATGTTTCACTCCTCATCCAAGAAGCTTCTTCAGCTCTGACTGGATGGTGTGGAAATGGAGGATTTATATGCCCTGCAGACAGCTGCTCATTTGCATCCTTTTAGCGAGTTGTTGTGGCCAGTGGTGAAATTCAATTTTTTTTACTACCGGTTCTGTGGGTGGGGCTTGGTGGGCGTGCCACGGGAAGGATACTGCAAGATCTCCATTCCCGCCCTACTCTAGGGCCAGCCAGAAGTGGCATTTGCTGGTTCTTCTGAACTACTCAAAATTTCCGCTACCGGTTCTCCAGAACCCGTCAGAACCTGCTGGATTTCACCCCTGGTTGAGGCCACCTAGAGGTTTGTCAACCTCCATATCAACACAGATAAATCTCCAGGTGGCCTTAATGACTCTCTAAAAAGAATTCAAAGGACCAGCTGTCTGCAAGGAGCATCAATCCTTCCATTCCCCACCATCCAGTCACAGCTGAAGAAGCTTCTTGGATGAGAAGCGAAACGTCTTCAAAGAAAAACCAGAACGTCCAGTTGCCTCTTGAAAAAAGCACCTTTGCGACAACCTGCTATAGACTTCTTCTATGGACCTCCCAACAGCCATCTCTTAAGGACAAGAGTCTCCAAACCTGGCAACTTTAAGATTTGTGGACCTCGACATCCTGAATTCCTCATCCAGCCATGCTGCTTAGTCACCCCTTGCCAAGAAGGACATCTTCTTGAAAAGAAGCATTGCCATCTTCAGCCATAGTTCCGTCTACCCAAGCTTTGGGAGGCCCACACCCACCCCGTGAGAGAAAGCTAACCCTGCCTCCTTGCTCTGCAGGATGAAGATCTGAAGTCCGAGGTTTACAAGCTCCGTCGGAAAGTGACTGAACAGGAGAAGAAGCTGTTCAGCATGGCCAGGCGCTTGTATTCCACCAACCAACTCAAAGAGAACATGGAGAGGGTCATCATGGAGCAGTGTGAGTGGGGAGGTCTTCCATCTTCTCTGCTCTTTGTCCTGCTTCGGAGCTTCGCAGTGACCTCAAAAGGTTAAAAATAGACCAACCCCTGGTCTGACCCAATGCCATTCCCCTACTTTTTTGAACCCTACTCCTCCCCCCCCCCCGCTCCAAGTAGCAAGCTAGATCTCAGTTGATGAAGCAAGTAGGAAGTTGACTAGCCATAAGGAATGTTTAGTGGGAAGATCTCTTGAGACAATGTCCAGTTGGGAATCTGAGACGTGTCTGGAGTAGTTTTAACAGAATTGATGAATAACCGAGTTGGAAGGGACCTTGGAGGCCTTCTAGCCCAACCTCCTGCTCGAACAGGAGACCCTGTTAATGTTTGTGTTCCAAATAGCATCCAATATAAAAATTGGAGTCCGAGGCAAACACTTCCTCAAAGTTCCAATTGATTAAGAGAGCCACGTTGGCACATCTGGGAAAACCCGAATCTGAAGGTTTCCCGGTTTTCCCCACCCAGTTGAAAGTTCAAGATCTTGCCCCCCACACCCATAAGTCCATCCCATGGTCCAATCTCCCACTGCCACGAAGACAGATTCCTCCCATCCTGTTTCCGGCTAGGTGCAGAGACAAAGGATGACCTTGAGTTTCTAAGAAGGATGTTGTTATGGCTACACATCACCCCACTCCATATAATCCCCCCTCCCATTTTACCACAGTAGAAAGTGTGGTGGGCCTGAAGGCCAGAAAGAAAAAGATGGCTTGCAGGCATGACAATACAATTTCCAACAGGCAGCTGTCCAGCTGTCCAGCTGTCTTTTCTTAAAAACCTCCAGTAATGGAACACGCAGAATTTCTGGAGGCAAGCTGTTCTACTGGTTTATTGTCCTCACTCGGGAAATTTCTCCTTATTTCACGGGCTTAACTTCCAAGCCACTTTGTCTTAACTTACTGGTAGTCCTCGGCTTATGACCACAATTGAGGCCGGAATTCCAGTCACTAATCATTGCGGGCATAAGTCGAGGCACTACATGGCCGGACCCAACTTTTTCAACCATTTTTTGAATGGCAGTTCTTAAGCTGTAATCCCACAGTTGTAAGTTTGAATCCACTCCCCCAAATGGGTGTGTGTGTGTGTGTGTGTGTGTGTATGTATGTATGTATGTATGTTGTGGCCCAGCAGGAGCCGTTGGAGCTGCCACCAGACTCCGACAGCGAGGGGCCCTTTAAGTCGGCTCTGGAGGATGTGGAGAACCCTGGACAGGGTTCCGACTCCGAGCAGGGCGCAGAGAGGCTGGTTGGCCACCAGGAGGCACCTGAGCCTTCGACCAGTGGGGAGGAGACAAGGGAGTGTGATCCGGAGGTCAGCAGTGGGGAGGAGACAAGGGAGTTGTTCCTAGATGCCCGGCACTGGAGAGCTAATAGGCATAAGGAACAATTACGCAGTTACAGGAGGTAATTGCACTCAGCTGGTGGTAATTAGGCTCCTCTCAAGACTATAAAGGAATGCTTGTGCACATGCCCCTTTTGCAGAAGTCAATGCATTAACTAATGTTGGAGAACAGTATTGTGAGCTTGGCAGGCTGGATTGCTGCCAAGGCTTATCTGTGCCTGCCTGCTGCCAAGGATCTGTCTGTCTATTAATAAATTATGTAAAGTATCTTTGGCTTGGAGTGCTTTGGTGTGGAACGAGGGGGGGTTCAGAACATATATATATTTGCCATTAAACACCTGGTCGTAAGTTTACAACTGCCACTGGAAGCTCAAGGGAAATGCACCTTCTCAAGCCAAATTAACTCTCTTTCTCTTTGCAGTGTCGTTAACGCATAGTGTTTTAAAAAAGGCCAGAGCAAATCTTGAAGTAAGTAGAAACACTCACCAACATCCTCATGTCTCTTTCTGTTTTCCCTTCTTCCTTTTCTGTAAGTAGTGGGGTCTTGGGAATCATCCATCTTGCAAAAAATCCCCAATAATTGTGGCCCGCCAGTAGCCAGTGTGGCTGGCAGCAGATTCGGACAGCGAGGAGATTGGGGAGGAACCTGGGCCAGTCCTGGAATCTGGGGAAGGCTCGGATGTGGGCTCTGTGTCGGAGGCAGAGAGGGGGCCAGAGCCGTGTACCAGTTATCAATTGCCTTCGTAGTCGGAGCAGGAGCATTGCAGGGAAAAAAATGCTTTTTTTTTGCCTTATTTCTGCTGCTTTTTTTCTACAGGGTAATTGCATACCATTTCTGCACAAAAACTGATCAGGATAGTCATGCTTTATTTGGGGGGGCAATCAAAGAAGTAAGAGTAGAGTAGAGTAGAATAGAATAGAATAGAATAAGAATAGAGAATAGAATAGGAATACAGAATAGAATAATAATAGAATAGAATAGAATAGAATAGAATAAGGATAGAGAATAGAATAGGAATACAGAATAGAATAGAATAGAATAATAATAGAATAGAATATAATAAGTATAGAGAGTAGAATAGGAATACAGAATAGAATAGAATAGAATAAGGATAGAGAATAGAATAGGAATACAGAATAGAATAAGAATAGAATAAGGATAGAGAATAGAATAGGAATACAGAATAGAATAGAACAGAATAATAATAGAATAGAATAATAGTAGAATAGAATAGAATAAGTATAGAGAGTAGAATAGGAATACAGAATAGAATAATAATAGAATAGAATAAGGATAGAGAATAGAATAGGAATACAGAATAGAATAGAATAGAGTAGAATAGAATAGAATAAGGATAGAGAATAGAATAGGAATACAGAATAGAATAAGAATAGAATAGAATAGAATAGAATAAGTATAGAGAATAGAATAGGAATACAGAATAGAATAAGAATAGAATAGAATAAGGATAGAGAATAGAATAGGAATACAGAATAGAATTGAATAAGAATAGAGGGTAGGATAGGATAGGATAGGATAAGATAGGAGCTGGAAGGGACCTTGGAAGTCTTTTAGTCCAGCCTGCTGCTCAAGCAGAAGAAGCTATCGAAGAATGAATGAATAGAATAGAATTACAGAATGGAATGGAATAGAATAGAATAGAGAAGAGAAGAGAGAAAGTGGAATGGGAGAAGAGAACAGAACAGAATAAGAATAGAGAATAGGATAGGATAAACACATAAGAGAGGATAGGATAGGAGCTGGAAGGCACTTGGAATGTCTTCTATTCCAGCCCCCTGCTCAAGCAGGACAACCTAGACAATTTCAGACATAACTTTTCTTAAAAAACCTCCAGTGAGTTTTCTCAAGTCTGAGATGGACAGATAAATCTTTTCTCCGTCCTGCTACATTTCTACGATAGGTGCGGAAACTTTTTCTACATGGTGGAGCCCTCTTAGCAATCAGTAAGATATCCCACAATAGGGGAGGAAGAGGTATTTCACTGCTGCTGTGACAGCCCCATTAATGCTGAAACCTTTGTTTTATTCCCTAGGTTCACGCATCAGTCAAAAAAGCCGCAGCGTCCAGCCTCATCAAGAAGAGGGTTTAAGCGAAGACCCCCCGGGGGCCTACAATAAAGGCCATTTTCCTTTGCTGAGCTGGTCCTTTTGAGTACTTCTTGCACGAAGCCGAGTCCTCGTCCCGATAAACCCCTTTTATTTAATTGAGAGTGAATCCCTCTCCAGCAAAGTCTTTCCTCTCCTGCAGCCTTTCAAGGTAGTTCACAATTGCCATCAGGCTTGGAAAGTGGCCAGGCCGATATCTTTCAGACGCCGCCATACTTGGCAAGAATGCAGGAATGAACTGACTGCTTCCTGCAAACTCCACTCCCCTTTCGCTCCTCTTTTATTTCCTCTGGGAGGGGCCGTTCATCATCCACCTGTGGCCTTACTCCCAAGTCGACCCCTGTTCTGTAGCTCTTCCCTTCGTCTGGCAACTCTGTGCATGCGCACACTGGGAACAGGCTCCAGCTGTTCTTCTGCCTCACTGATGTCTGACTCTGAAGGCAGCTGATAACTGTCGGACGGCCCTGGCCCCCTCTCTGCCTCTGACGCAGAGCCCACGTCCAAGCCTTCTCCAGACTCCAGGACTTCCTCCCCAACCTCCTCACTGTCCGAAACTGCTGCCAGCTCCGATGGCCACTGGTGGGCCACAACACTTTTTCCCCTCCAAGGCCTTAATATCCTTACATTTCTACCCCATTACTCTGGCGTTTTCTACCCCAATATCGTCTGTATATCCAGACTGCAGTGCTCTCTCTCAAGTCCCGAGGATGGTAAATTTTGGTACCCATCATTTTTTTTCTTCTTATCCAGCTTTCTCTGGCTGGGCCAACCTCAGTGCTTAGCTTTGCTCCATGAAAAGGGGGTGGCCTTTTACATGTCAGGAAGATGTATCTGCTGTCCAGAACGTCAGTGAAGCCCGAGTTAATGTAGGCAGGCGGAGTTTTTGGAGCGCGGTAATCTTGGAGGTGGGAGCGTGGGAACGTAGACACCCGTGCGCCAAATAAAAGCTTTTGCGATTCTTTGGTTCGGGTCTCCGTCACCCAAGAGGACCCTGTAATGAAAAAAGAAAGAAAGAAAATGGAGATGTTGGTTTGCACCCAACAACTTGGTCTCCTCCTTTCCATCCCATCATTGCAGGCTCTTCCATCTTTCCTTCTGGAGCTGAGATGGAAGAGTTGGTTGGTGCCCCAACAATTGGCTGCTCCCTCAAGTGCAACGTTTACCTGTTGAATCTGGGGGGGAGGGAGATGCTTACTTCTCTCCTTTTCTTTGCTCACTTCCTTGGGTTTTAGGTAGGACTTCTCCACTCCTGAACCTACAGAGGACACCTGTCACCTTTTGGGCAGAGCCCCTGCCTCTAAATTGCTGCTCGGCATCTTGCCTACTTGGACAATATGCAACTCCCACTCGGATGCCCACGGGACCGAAAAAGTAGCCGTAAAATTGACCAGGTCCATCTTTAGATGTCCTCTCCATCCCAAACAGGAGAATAGATTCCAGTTGGGGCTTTAGATGTTGTCTTTTGAGGACAATCCCAGAACCTCCTCATCTTTTCCCAACCGCATGGTTGAAATTTGGAAGCTATGTTAGACCACCTTTTTACCCTGTTCAAAATCCCAGGAACCAAACTCCCCCAGAGCCTGGGACAGAAGCAGAGGCAGTATGCTGTTGGTTTGCACCTGTTCAGTAGGGGCGGCGGTATGAGGCTCCGCCCACCCAGTCACTCTCAAGGACCTTCTGCGCATGCACTCCCACTACCGAATTGGTGGTGAAAATAATAGGATGCCGTTACTGGGCAGAAGGTCGAAAAATTTCAGGTCCCCTCCCATTGTCCTCATCTCCACACTAAGCTGTTACATAATTCAACATTAATAATTGTAATTTTTTAAACATTATTATTATTAATAATAATAATTAAACATAATTCAAAGTATGATTTTCCTTTTTAAAAAATCCATCTTTTGTTCTGTGATATTCCTTTTTGAGCATTCCTGCTCCTAAACCATTCCTGTAGACTATTTTAGAATGTGTCGGTTTATACTGTATATGGTGATATATTTCTTGTTTGCTATGGCGTCAGACTTGTATAACTGCCACTTTAGAACTTCTTTTAAGGTAGGATTTAAAAGAAGTATTTATTTGTCGGTGTCTCAGTTGGGTGCATTAACGCCGATGGAAAACCGGTGCCCGAGCGAGATAGACTTCTGTCCTGATCAACCTGGATGTTTTTTTTACCCCAAGATAATTTCAATTCCATAATATTTCTTTTACTGCTATCCTATCTTCTCCATCCCAGCCTGATAACTTCTTTCCTATTAGGGAAAAGAAAAAAATAACAAGTGAAGCAGCCCTTAGCTAGATTAAACCGCCCTAGCAAGAAAATCTCTTAATTTTTCCTTCGATCCCCCTCCAGGCAATTAGTGCCAGCAGAAATACTAAAGAAGAATAATTAAAACGATAACTGGATGTTTGCTTAGGATTTTTCAGACAGCCAAGGAAAATGTAGAAAGCTAATTCTGGGTAAATTTCTTTTCATGGAAATGGCAGATAGTGGGGATTTTTTGGGAGAGGAGGAGAGCCCACCAGCAAATTTGGTGGTACGGAGATGGTTCTCCTTGGTCCATGTTTCTGGAGTTTACGTGTTAGTAGACTTCATCAACATTGGTGGGACATTCAATGACATTGTCAGGATGCTATTCCAAATAGCATTCAATGACATTCAATGACATTGTCAGGATGCTATTCCAAATAGCATCCAAAAGTAAATCAGAGTCCAAAGCAAAGTATTGCTCAAACTGCCAATTTATTAAGAGAGTCATGTTGGCACACCTGGGAAAACCCGAATCTGAAAGCTTCCTGGTGTTCCCCACGCAGTTGAAAGTTCAAGATCTTGCCCTCCACACCCACAAGTCCATCACATGGTCCAGTCTCCCACTGCCATGCTGGCAGTTCCACCCATCCAGTTCCAGTCAGGTGCAGAGACAAAGGATGACCTTGGCTTTCTAGAGAGAATTTTGTTATGGCTACATAGTATGTGACTCTGTACAATCCCCCCTCCCATTTTTCCACAATAGAAAATGGATAGCAGAAAAACAGAAAGTGTGGCAGACCAAAGACCCAAAGGAAAAGATGGCTGCAAGCCTGACAGACATCTGTCAACTTGCATGTCAACCATCTCTTTGACACTTTGATCTATTGAGCATAGAAGTATAGGAACATAGGCACTTTTGGAAGCATTAAATGTTCCACCTTATCTATCGAAGAGGTGGGTTCTCACCAAAGATCACTAAGAACTAGGAAGATGAGTAGTTACCGGGAAGGAAAAAAGCCTTGAGAAATCAGAACTTCTAGATAAATAGATCCAGAGTTGGCCTTCAACTTCCAGCCATGAAGCGAAGGTTGGTGTCCTGCAGGGAATAAATTATTTCCCCATAAAAATCTCTCATCTTCTTGGCTTTGCTTATTACAGCCAGACAGCTGGATTCCAGCTTTTCTCGTCGCTTCCTTTTATACGGTACACAGCTAATATATTTTTTTTTGGTGTTTTCTAATTTTAAAACGTGTGTGCGTACGGAGGGGATGGATTTATGCCCCGGCTGAGTTGTACGTCAAGAAAAATTGATTTCAGGAACAAGATGTTAAGGTCCATGTTTCCAGTTCAATAAATGGATCTCTTTGTTTTACAAAGTTGTATGGTTGGGGGTTTTTTTTGGTCTGAAACTAGCACAGTCCACCTTGAATTTCTTTTCAAAATCTACATTTTAACCCTTTATTTTTATCTTTTCATAAATAGTATAGAATACAATAGAATAGGAGGATAGAATAGGAATAGAATAGAATAGGAGGATAGAATAGGAATAGAATAGGAATAGAATAGAATAGGAGGATAGAATAGGAATAGGATAGAATAGAATAGGAGCATAGAATAGAATAGTATAGAATAAGAGAATAGAATAGAATAGGAATATAGAATAGGAGAATAGAATAGAATTGGAATATAGAATTAGAATAGAATAGGAATATAGAATAGGACAATAGAATAGGAATATAGAATTAGAGTAGAATAGGAATATAGAATAAGAATAGAATAGGAATATAGAATAGGAGAATAGAATAGAAATAGAATAGGAATATAGAATTAGAGTAGAATAGGAATATGGAATAAGAGAATAAAATAGGAATATAGAATAGAATAGAAATAGAATAGAATGGGAATATAGAATTAGAATAGAATAGGAATACAGAATAAGGGAATAGAATAGGAATATAGAATAGAATAGGAATATAGAATTAGAATAGGAATATAGAATAAGAGAATAGAATAGGAATATAGAATTAGAATAGGAATATAGAATGGAATTCTTTATTGGCCAAGTGTGATTGGACACACAAGGAATTTGTCTTTGGTGCAGAAGCTCTCAGTGTATATAAGGAGAATAAAATGGATTCATCAAATATAAAAAGATACAACACTTAGTGATAGTCAAGGCTACTAATAAGCTATCAAATTGTAAGGAAACAAATAAAAACAATATAAATTGAAAGAGACAAGTTACATGGTTACAGTCAAGTGGGGAGAGATAGATAATAGGAAGGAAGAGAAGAATAATAGTAATACAGTATATTGACATTGTTGTGGGAATTAGTTAAGCAGAGTGATGCCATTCGGGGAAAAACTGTCCTTGTGTCTAGTTCTGGTGTGCAGTGCTTTATAGCGTCACTTTAAGGGTAGGAGTTGAAACCATTTGTGTCCAGGATGTGAGGAGTCTAGATATTTTCACAGCCCTCTTTTTGACTCATGCAGTGTTCAGGTCCTCAATGAAAGGCAGCTTGGTAGCCCTTGTTTTTCCTGCAGTTCTAATTATCCATTGAAGTCCGTGTCTGTCTTGTTGGGTTGCAGAGCCAAACCAGACAGTTATGGAGGTGCAGATGACAGACTCAATAATACCTCTGTGGAACTGAATCAGCAGCTCTTTGGGCAGTTTGAGCTTCCTGAGTTGGCGCAGAAAGAACATTCTTCGTTGTGCTTTTTTTATATGACGCTTTTGATGTTAGGTGACCATTTTAAGTCTTGAGATGTGATAGGACCTAGTAACTTGAAGGACTACTGTTGATCCTGTGTTGTTTAGTATTGTAAGAGGTGTTATAGGAGGTTTTCTTTATTTAATATATTTAATGCTTTTAAGCCACCTCAAACCTAAAAGATCCCAACGGTTGGGGAAAATGTTTCCTATAGCTTTGGAGAGTCCCAACTTTGCAGGTATGGTTTTTCATCCAGGAGGCTGAAGCCTAACACAGCTAGGCCTTCACTTAACAGTGGATGGGCTGCTTTCGTGGTGTGGAGACAGTAATTTGGTCCTTAACCCCAATAAGACCAAGGAGCTTATAGTGGACTACAGAAGGAATAGATCAGGCATCCAGCACTTGCTTATCAAGAGAGACCGGGTGGAGCAAGTGGCCAGTTTTAAGCTTTTGGATGTTATCATAAAAAGAGGACATGGGGCAACTCACATTGCAGCCCTGGTCAAAAGGGTCCAGCAGAGATTATACGACTTGAGACTTCTCAGGAAACAACAACTGAATGGAAAACTCCTGGTGACCTTTTACCGCTGCACCGTAGAGAGTATTTTAACTTACTGCGCCTGTGTCTGGTTTGCCAATTGCACAGGGGCAGATAGGATGCGCTCCAGAGGGTCAACGCCATTGCCCAGAGGATCATGGGTTGCCCTCTCCCCTCTTTGGAAGAGCTTTAGAGCTCCCGCTGCCTTAAGAAAGTTCAAAACATTCTTAAAGATCCATCTCATTCTGTGCACCTTTTCTTTTTTTGAACTATTACCATCTGGCAGCCGGTACAGGACAATAAAAACCAGGACAAATAGGTTGAAAAACAGCTTCTATCTCAGAGCAGTATCTATATTGAATTCTACTGTGTTTAGTGCAATATTAATGCAATATCAGGGGTTTTCAATTCAATTGTACAGAATGCGAAGGAGTTGCATTTGTGTTTTATTTTCATAGTTCTTATGTACACAGAAGATGGCATTTAATTTCGTTGTATGAGGTGCAATGACAGCAAACAAATTAACTAACTGCAGCCTCCATTGTGACCAAAATTACCCACCGTTAAGTGAGACGGTTGTTAAGCAAAGTTCTTCCCAATTTTACGACTTTTTTACACGCTCATTAAGCAAATTGGCGGTTGTTAAGTGAACCACACAGTCGTTAAATGAATCTGGCTTCTCTTATTAACTTTGCTCTTTGGTTGTGAAGGTCGTGGGATCACATGACCTTGGAATCCTACACCCTGGTTGCTAAGCACCTAAATTTTAAGCATCAAGACATTGCCACAATGGTCATAAGTGCGAGGACCGGTTGTAAATCTCTCCTCTCCCCCCCCAATAAGTTCGAAAGGTTGTAAGTGGAGGAATATCGTATTATATGATCAAACTGGAGTTTAATTTTAGATCCACGTTAAAATTCCCACTCTTGTCTTTCCAGAGACATCAGATTAATTTTACTCCTGTCACTAAATTATAGACACTTGGTGCTAATCAGAAATTGCTATCAATTTGCAACTTCCAGAATTAATTGCGCCGATCCCTCCTTTTGTGAGCACACCTGAAACATCTGCATGGCTATTTATAGCAAAACTCTCTCTTGCTTTGTAATTGTGATTTCTACCCACCTGTCCTTTTGTGTGTTTCTTTTATGGGGGGTGAGGGGAAGAAGCAGAGGGAGATTGAGATATATTTTGGTGCCTTCTACAATTTTTGTTTACTCATTTATTAGTTTGTCAAACATGTACAAGACAGCAGGATATAAGTAAGAACATAGACATGAATGAAAGAAATGAGTACAAATGAAGGGGGACAGTAGGACAGGGATGGAAGGAAGTCAACACTCCAGAAGACACACAAAAAATTGTACTTCGATGTCTTACTGATTGAGGAATGATGAAATGTTTGTTTTAAAAGAAATTTTAAAGTTTAAAAGAAAAAAAAACCACTCCAGAAGATAGGCTCAAGGTACAGAAGAAACTTCTTTCTTTCTTTCTTTCTTTCTTTCTTTCTTTCTTTCTATCTATCTATCTTTCTTTCTTTCTTTCTAGCTATCATCTGTCTGTCTACTTCATCTATCATTTCTCTCTCGTCTGTCTGTCTGTCTGTCTACTTCATCTATCATCTCTCTCGCACATCCATCCATCCATCCATCCATCCATCCATCCATCCATCCATCCATCCATCCATCTATCTATCTATCTATCTATCTATCTATCTATCTATCTATCTATCATTATTTTATTTAGTTTGTCAAACATGTACAAGATAACAGGTATCAGTATAAACATGGACATGAACAAAGGAAATGAGTACAAATAAATGGGGACAGTAGCAGATGGATGATGTGCTTAGGCATGTCCCCTTTACAGCTCTTAGGAATGGGGTGAGGTCCACGCTAGACAGTTTGAGGTTGAGGCTATGGGGGTTTGAGGATGTAACTACGGAGTCAGGTAGAGCATTCCAGGTGTTGACCACTCTGTGGCTGAAGTTGTATTTTCCGCAATCGAGTTTGGAGTGGTTGACCTTGAGTTTGTATCGATTGTTTGCCTGTGTATTATTGCAGTTGAAGCTGAAGTAGTCATTGACAGGTAGGACCTTGTAGCAGATAATTTTGTGTACTATGCTCAGGTCAGACCTTAATCGGCGTAGTTCTAGGTTGTCCAAGCCCAAAATTTCGAGCCTGGTGGCATAAGGGATTCCGTTGTGAGCAGAGGAGTGGAGGACTCTTCTCGTGAAATACCTCTGGACTCGCTCAATTGTATTAATATCCAATATACAATGTGGATTCCAGGCAGACGAGCTTTATTCAAGGATTGGTCTGGCAAAGGTTTTGTATGCCTGAGTTTGCAGTAAATGTTACCGGAGAAGAAGCTTCGCAAAATTAGGTTAACAACTCTTAATGCCTTTTTAGCAATGCTGTTACAGGGAGCTCTTCCAGTTCTCCTTGGCCTTTTGTTCCCAATAAAAAAAGATCCACAGCCTGGAGAGCGGGTTTTCTTAGTAACCAAAGTTACGATGGCACTGGCCGTTTTTCACTCTTGCGACCCGTGCAGCATCCCCGCAGGATCAAATTGCAGAGCCTTGGCAACTGATTCGTATTTATGATCCTCCTGGTGTCCCTTTTGTGACTTGTCAAGCAAAGTCGATCGGGAAGCCAGATTCACTTAACGACTGGGTGAAATACTAGCTTAGCAACGGCAGTGATTCACTTAATAACTCACTTAACAAATGTCTCACTTAGCAACAGGAATTTGAGGCTCAATGATGATTATTTGTCATTCACTCTTAATGGAATAGAATAGAAATTGGAATAGAATTAGAATAGAAGAGAAGAGAAATAGGAGAAGGGAGAGAATAGAATTAGAATAGAATAGAATTAGAAGAGTACAATAGAGTAGAAGAGAAGTGAAATAGAAGAGAGGAGAAGAAAAGAGAAGGGAGAGAACAGAATTACAATAGAATAGAATTAGAAGAGTACAGTAGAGTAGAAAAGAAGAGAAAAGAAATAGAAGAGGAGAAGAGAAGAGAGAATAGAATAGAAATTGGGTAGAGTAGAATAGAATAAAATGGAATAGAATAGAATAATAGAATAGAATGGAATAGAAATTGGAATAGAGTAGAATGGAATGGAATAGAATCTGGAAGGGACCTTGGAGGTCTTCTAGTCCAACCCCCTGCTCAAGCAGGAGAACCTATACCATATTTCAGATTGTCTTGTCTGCACGATCCTAGTTTCAAAACGGTAAAAAAGCCCATTCGTAATGAAAACCAAGGCTGGGTAATTGCCGAAGAAATCAGGGACGGCATTTTTACAGGGGGAGAAAAAGTTAGCAGGGAGAACTTTTTTCTTCTTCCCCTGCAAAATTTTGACCTAATTAATTTAAACAGCGCCGTGGAAATCGCTCCCACCCCCCTCACCCCAGTTAAAAGCCCTGGGGGAAACGAAATCTCTAAGAAGAGCAATATTTTAATGACTCTAACCTAGAATCGTTTGACGTGGAAAACCAGAAAGGAACGGTTCGGGGAAATGAAACTAGGTTTGTGATCAGACTCTTGAGATGGAATAATTATATATATATATATATATGCAGGTCTTGGCGTATTTAGGTCTAGTATATATGTATCTACATACATACCACAGGAATTGCAACACTTAAGATTCATCTGAGCCAAGGCACAGAATGGCACAGGAGCCACGAGAGAAAATGCCACCAAAATTTGCCCTTTAAATATCTCCGCCTGAAAATGCAAATTGCTACCTGAAGAGATTAGGTATTAAAATATCCAACCCATTTTTTATGCCCCTGGAAATTAAAAGCCAGGCGCTTCATGATTAATCAAATAATAACCATCCTCAGGTGTGTGTGTGTGTGGGGGTTGTCAGGAAAATATTTCTGATTAGGGGGAAATGAAAGCATTGCACAAAATAATTCAGTTCCTTGCTAATGTATTGATGGGTTGAGTTAAGGGCCCAGATGGTTATGGATGCTCCATCATTGGAAGTTTGCAGGAGGAGACTGGGCAACCATCGCTTGGACTGCTATAGGGCCCGGGTCTCCCAATTTGGCAGATTTAAGGCTTGTGACTATTATAACATTTTATGTTATAAAATGTTTTATATTATTGTATTATAGCTCTTCTGTTCTATCCTACTCTACTCTACTCTACCCCACTCCACTCTATTCAATTTTCCATTCAATTTTCTATTCTGGTCAGTTCCATTCCTATTCCTATTCCTATTCCCTTCCCATTCCATTCCATTCTATTCTATTCTATTCCTAATTTCTATTCTATTCCTTATTCCCTTCCCTTCTCTTCCCTTCTATTCTATTATTTCTATTCTATTCTGTTCCATTCCTATTCCCTTCCCATTCCACTCCATTCTATTCTATTCTATTCTGTTCCTAATTTCTATTCTATTCTATTCCTTATTCCCTTTCCTTCTCTTCCCTTCTATTCTATTATTTCTATTCTATTCTATTCTGTTCCGTTCCATTCCATTCCTATTGCCTTCCCATTCTACTCCACTCCACTCCATTCTATTCTATTCTATTCCTAATTTCTATTCTATTCCTTATTCCCTTCTATTCTATTTCTATTCTTATCCTATCCTATCCCATTCTACTTTATACTTTATTCTATTCTATTTTCTTTCTTCTTATTCTATTCTATTCTAATTTCTATTTCTGTTCTATTCTGTTATTCTATTTCTATTCCTTATTCTATTCTATGCCTTATTCTATTCCATCCCGTCCTGTCCCACACCACCCCAGGCCATCCAACTCCACTCCGCCCCACTCCGCCCCACTCCATCTTGACATGTAAAAAACCCCAGCACAATCACTCCTAGTAACACAAGGAGAAATTCTCTCTATTGGATTTATTTCATTTCAAATGCAACGCCCCCCATCTCCAGCCCCCTACATTAGAGGAAGTGTCTTTTTCCTGAGGCCTTCTGGTTGGCGCTTCGTCTATTGAAATGGCTGCACACCAACAACTCCATTCGCTGCATTCCCCTCGGTTTCAGGCTGCGCAAACCCACGCCACATAATCCAGATGGCTGCTTATTATTATTATTTTTTCTCCCCTTTAAGCTGGGGGTCCTGGAATGGAAACCAGAAGCCCTTGGAAAGCCACCGAGCTATGGACAGGTGGCGATGGGTGAGAGTATTCCCATGCAGACGCCAGGGCCAGCCTTCTGCCTTGAGGTCCTCCTGGTGTCGCAGAGTCGATCTGCCAATCAGGCCAGACAAGCCAAAAGATACGGCTATTTTAGATCAGCCGGTGCCCACAACAAACCCTTGAGGACCCAAGCTGGAGTCTCTGTCCATTCCAGGATGGAGACGGTTCGACTTCCAATGGGGAGTTATTGTCAATGCAGACACAAACCATCCCCAGGAAAAACCGCAGAATGGCAATCTTTAAATTATTATTATTATTTTCCCCCAAAGATGCTTTGAGCTTATATCATTGAATTATAAAACGATCTGCCAGCTTTTATTGATGATGTGGAATGCGGCTGACAGATGCATTTACACCAGATAAGCGCTCAAGTAGCTGGCATAATGGCTTTATTAGTCTAGTCGCGAGGGAAAACAGCAGATTGAAGGAATAGGGGGGTAGGAATGTAGGGTGTTTTGCAGCCTTTACCCCCCCCTGGTTTTTTTTAATATTTTGGGTGGGGGATGATTTCCCCTCCCCATGCTTACCATCTGCTAAGCAGCTGGGGTTTCCAAAAAGAAAAAGAAATAAATAGAAGGATAAATCATCAAAATCTGTGTCAAACACAGGTGGGAATTCTAGATGGTAGGCAAGGCTTAAAGAGAGAATTCCAGTTCGATGCGCAGGAGAGAATACCAAAGGTGTTTTGTCTTCTCTTGAAGTCGTTTAGCTTCTCATCCAAGGAGCTTCTTCAGTTCTTCGGTTCAGAACTGAAGAAGCTTCTTGGATGAGAAACGAAACCTCTTCAAGGGAAAATGAAGTCCAGTTGCCCTTCTGAGAACTGAAGAAGCTTCTTGGAAGAGGAGTGAAACCTCTTCAAGGAAAAATATAGTCCAGTGACCTGAAGAACTGAAGGAGCTTCTTGGATGAGAAGGGAAACCTCTTCAAGGAATAACAAAAGTCCAGTTGCCTTCTGAAGAACTGAAGAAGCTTCTTGGATGAGAAGTGAAACCTCTTCAAGGAAAAACACAGTTCAGTTGACTTCTGAAGAACTGAAGAAGCTTCTTGGATGAGAAGCAAAACCTCTTCAAGGAAAAACACAGTCCAGTTGCCTTCTGAAGAACCGAAGAAGCTTCTTGGATGAGCAGCGAAACCTCTTCAAGGAAAAACAAAAGTCCAGTTGCCTTCTGAAGAACTGAAGAAGCTTCTTGGATGAGAAGTGAAACCTCTTCAAGGGAAAATAAAGTCCAGTTGTCTTTTGAAAAACAACTTTTGGTAGAACCATGACCTGGATGAATGAAAATCTCCATAGACACATATATGAGAACTTATTTCAAACATGTTATGATCAGATGTGTTGGCATCTCTGGAGTCATGTGCCTTATGTCACATCAAGGTTTATTGCCATATTGTAAACAGATGTGGCTTATTTCTGAAGACCAGCATCTAAGATAACTTCTGATTGCAACCTGTCACACTGGAGCACCTAATTGGAGCCTACCTGCACTTAGATAAACATTCACAATTTCATCAGCAAATGTTGAGGTGGGATGGGAATGCAGCATCTGTTTGACAGTCAAAATCAAAATAGTTTGACTGGATATATCTTTGCTCTAATCTAACCCAGTTGATGGGACACGGTGGCTCAGTGGCTAAGACACTGAGCTTGGCGATAAGAAAGGTCTGCAGTTTGGCACTTCGAATCCCTAGCGCCACGTAAAAGAGTGAACTCCCCTGACTTGTCCCAGCTTCTGCCAACCTAGCAGTTCGAAAGCACGTAAAAAATGCAAGTAGAAAAATAGGAACCACCTTTGGTGGGAAGGAAACAGCGTTTCATGCGCCTTCGGCATTGAGTCATACTGGCCACATGACCACGGAGACGTCTTCGGACAGCGCTGGCTCTTCGGCTTTGAAACGGAGATGAGCACCACCCCCTAGAGTCAGGAAGAACTAGCACAGGAGTTGGCAACCTTAAACACTCAAAGAGCCTCAAAGGTCCTAACCAGAAGCCCCCTCCCCCGTTCAATTCTGGAGCCAACAGGAAGTCCGATTCCCCCACCATAGAGTCTCCTCCTAGTACGGCGTCCATTTTCCTCTGATGACCGGAAGTCCGGTTGCCCCACCATAGAGTCTCCTCCTAGTGCAGCATCCTTTTTCCTCTACCTGTCCTAACCAAAAGCCCTATCAATTGTGGAGCTGACCGACAGCAGGGAGCCGCAGCAGAGGGATGAAAGAGCCCACATGTGGCTCCAGAGCCGCAAGTTGCTCACCCCTGCACTAGTACATATGTGCGAGGGGAACCTTTTCCTTTCCTTTTTAACCGAGTTGATAATGTTCTTAAATTTTCAATTGTTGGGCCAATTAAACCACCGAAAGGGTGACAGAGAGGCAATTTTCCACCCTCAAGCTGGAGACAAGTCCCCACGGCCGTTTAATTGAACGTCACTCGAAAACCTTGGCCTGGAGCGTTTTCTACTCAAAAGCGGTAAACAACATCAACAGTCACTTCCCCATCAGACAGATGCAAGCCGCAATTTTAGTGTCAGATGCAGCACCTTCTGCCGTTTGCCGGGAGGGCGTCCTTTATAAATACACATTTCTGTGAGCAACCGCAGCAATTAGTTGCTCGTTTTGCAGAGAGTGTCATATTCATTAGAAGAGAAGCTCCTGGTTATGATATTAAAGGTTTTGTACCAAAGTGGAGCTTGCTAATAAAGAACACTTGATGACGTTAATGTGGAGCCAGTTGGAGCACGGAAAAGGCAGCATCTATAGATTTATCATGTACCATCATGTATCATCTATCTATCCATTTTATATACTATCATCTCTCCATCCATCATCTGTCTGTCTATCATGTATCATCTCTCTATCCATTTATTCTATGTCATAGATAGATCTATCTACCCACCCACCCACCTATCATCTGTCTGTCTGTCTGTCTGTCTGTCTATCTATCTATCTATCTATCTATCTATCTATCTATCTATCTATCTAATCATGTTCTATCAAGTATCATCTAACTATCCATCATATATTGCATCCATCTCCATCCATCCATCTCTCTATATCTACATCCATCTCTCCATCCATCCATTTTATCCATCCATCCATAGATTTATCATGTCCTATCATGTATCATCTATTTATCCATTTTATATACTATCATCTCTCCATCCATCATCTGTCTGTCTATCATGTACTATTGTGTATCATCTCTCTATCCATTTATTCTATGTCATAGATCTATCTAACTAACTATGCACCCACATCTATCTATCTATCTATCTATCTATCTATCTATCTATCTATCTATTTATCTATCTATCTATCTATCTATCTATCTATCTATCTATCTATCTATCTATCTATCTATCTATCTATCTATCATCTATCTATCTATGTACATCTATCTATCTATCATCTATCTATCTATCTATCTATCTATCTATCTATCTATCTACATCTATCTATCTATCTATCTATCTATCTATCTATCATCTACCTACCTACCTACCTACGTATCTATGTATCTATCTATTCACCCACATCCATCCATCTATCTATCCATCCATCCACCCACCCACCCACCTATCAATCCATCCATCCATCCATCCATCCATCCATCCATCCATCCATCCATCCATCCATCCATCTATCTATCTATCTATCTATCTATCTATCTATCTATCTACATCTATCTATCTATCTATCTATCTATCTATCTATCTATCTATCTATCTATCTATCTATCTATCATCTACCGACCGACCGACCTACCTACCTACCTACCTACCTACCTACCTACCTACCTACCTACGTATCTATGTATCTATCTATCCACCCACATCCATCCATCTATCTATCCATCCATCCACCCACCCACCCACCTATCAATCCATCCATCCATCCATCCATCCATCCATCCATCCATCCATCCATCTATCTATCTATCTATCTATCTATCTATCTATCTATCTATGCACCCACATCCAGATAGATAGATAGATAGATAGATAGATAGATAGATAGATAGATAGATAGATAGATAGATAGATAGATAGTTTGCAGGCCCAGATTATGGTCAGCCAATTTTGGGTAAAACTGTAATAAGGGCTCCCTTAGTGGGATCAGCACATACACAGATCAATGGATCCCAAACAGTGCAAACACTTTTAGAAGAGACTTCTTTGGAAGAGGCCTCCTGGGGAAGGAAAGGTGGTTGCGTGATAGCACTCCTTAAGAAAAGGATTAATCAAGTTTATTTACTTCAATTAAAAAAATAAAAACTGCAGAAGAGGTTGCACGCTGGAGTGAGACTCCTTATCCTGAATCCTTGGTTATTAGTGCCTGGGGAGAGGAAAGTTCCCATCATGCATTGCTGCTCAAACTCACACCTATCTGCCTACTGTTTGCACAGAAATATAGTTTTATGCCAATTCCCCGTAGCGTATTGATTTCCCCTTATAGTAATTATCTGCTTTTTTTCCATTTTTTTTTAAAAAGGTCAAATATTTGCTTTATCTTATAATTCAATTTCAGGGAATCAAATTAACTCCTTTGTAATATCTTCATTGAAGAAGGAGATTAATTATGCTTACAAGGAACCTAATTTAACTTATCGGACACTTAATGTTTCAGGGATCAGTAATGCATTTAAATTTAGGATTAGAACGGTGATCTGGCTCCATTAGAGTTTAGCCACCATAATATTTGCCTTAATTTTTATGAATTAGGATAAAGGTTTTTCTACCCCCCTTCCGTTCCTCCACGCCCTTACAAGTAAAATTAAGATATTCATTACAAAAGCAATAATTACTCTTCTGGAGTTTTATGAGGGTGTTAAACAGAAACATCTGCGAAGGGTATAAAAATTCAAAAAAACTCTTACCGAAATAGTACAAACTGGATTTGCTCAAAAATAGTGTTTTTCCCCCCTCTTCCGCACAAATATCAGTTAAAGCTTTGAAAAACACGCTTCTGCTTTGTTCAAAGTCAACCTTGTCTACTCAAATACTCTCGCTTGGAGGTAAAATATCCAGGGCAATTTCGAAAAATAAATTGGATCACTCTTGAGTTTTGCACTGTTGGGAGAAATAATACCCAGAGGTTGGAGAAAATGACAGCCACCTACAAATATCTACACAACTCTGGTGTGTGGAAGATGGATTTGTTGTTTATTATTCCAGAGAGGTAGGACTGAAAGCTATGGATGGAAATTGTCCAGAGATCCATGCTGATCCTGGTTGCCAAAAAGCAGAGACATCAACTTGACATCAACAAAAGTGCTTATAGTGAAAACTACGGTTTTCCCAGTTGCAATGGATGGCTATGGAAGTTGGACCATAAGGAAGGCTGAGCGCCAAAGAATGGAGGCCTTTGGACTCTGGTGCTGGAGAAGACTCCTGCGAGTCCCTTGGACTGCAAGGCCATCCAATCGGTCAGTCCTAGAGGAGATCAATCCTGGCTGCTCTTTAGAAGGCCAGATCCTGAAGAGGAGACTCAAAGACTTTGGCCACCTGATGAGAAGGAAGAAGGACTCCCTGGAGAAGAGCCCAATTCTGGGAACGATGGAGGGCAAAAGAAGAAGGGGACAGCAGAGAATGAGGTGGCTGGATGGAGTTACTGAAGCAACAGGCATGAGCTTAAATGGACTCCAGGGGATGGTAGAGGACAGGAAGGCCTGGAGGTACATCATTCACGGGGTCACAATGGGTTGGACAGGACTTCATGACTAACAACAACAAGGACTGAAAGCTATGGATGGGAATTGTCCAGAGATCCATGTTGATCATGGATGTTGGAAACAAAGGGGAAAATCTGTCTCAAGAGAGCTAGCTTGGCAGATGAGTGTAGTTGTGTGCGACTTTCTAACTTGGATGGAGTTATTGAAGCATGAACCCAAAGATTGGAAGAGGTGGAGAGACCTGGACTATAGAATAGCCAAGACTTGGACGTCTATCATAATGAAAAGAAGGACCAGGAGTGACACGATAACAGTCTTCCAATATTTGAGAGGCTGCCACAAGGAAGAGGGAGTCAATCTATTCTCCAAAGCACCTGAGGGCAGGAGAAGAAGCAAAGGATGGAAATTACTCAAAGAGACCAAGCAAGAGCGAAGGAGAAAGTTTCTGGCAGTTAGAACAATTCATCCTTGGAATAACCTGCCTCCAGAAGTTATGAATGCTCCATCACTGGAGGTTTTTAAGAAGAGAGTAGACAGACATTTGTCTGGGATGATGTAGGATCTCTTGGTTGGCTAGAAGACCTCCAAGGTCCCTTCCAATTCTGTTATTCTGCATTCTGACATGATAGCTGTCTTCCGATATCTTGGGGCTGCCCCAAAGAAGAGGGAGTCAAGCTATTCTCCAAAGCACCTGAAAGCATATCCCTCCCAGGGGTCATAGTTTGAGGACCCCGGATTTAGTGCAATATAAAAAATGCAAATCATTTTTCTACAGACCACCAAAATTTTCTCACGGCCCCCCAGTTGGTGACTACTGTTCTAGTGCAACCTGCACATGTTCGGAGTGTATTTTAGGAATGGCACGCAACTGGAATCTACATGGTGATCACCTTTGGCAAACCAACCCCAATTAGCCATGAATAAGCAAGGATTGTTGGGAGATGCTGGGCTTGCAATCACAACACTGCCCTTCTCCTGAATCCCGCGGACTGATTTTGTTGTTGTCTCCTCGTTTGGCTTGCTGAGACGTTTGCCGATACGGCCGCCAAGGAGACTCTCGGCCCTCTGCGGGGTTCTCATGCACTTCCTTTCCGCTTCCCTTGGCTCTCCTCTTCAGAACCCGGTTGAAGCCGAGGAATTTGCAACAGCTGCCGGCGCACAAGAACTTCAGGCGACGGAGTTACGGAGTGTACAAGTGGGAAGAAGCAGAGGACAACCAGCCTTCTCGGCATCTCAGCATCAAATGCTGTTTTTTTTTATTTTTCCAGAAGGCCTTTTCTGCAAGATGGAGAATCTTCTGGAGAACCGGCGTCTTTAAGTTGGTCGATACAATTGTGCTGAGATAGCTAAAGACAGAACAGACTGATGGACCGTCTGCTCTCTGGCAGACTCGGCAATTAAAAAAAAAAGGCTGGTAACTTTTGGCACCCGATGACATCTTAGCTTGGACGTGCCAAATTCTCCGTAGAGAATGGAGCCAGACCTTGGAAGCGGGCAGGGGTTAAGACAAAACACTATATTGGATTGCTTTTCAATTTAATGAAAACAGACTACATTAAGGGTATTGCTCCTATATATTTTAAAAACAGTCCCTTCCTCTCCACGTTTCGTCCTTATCATCAGAAAACAATAACGGGGAGAGGCTGTGGTTTGCTTAAGCATCCGAATATGTTTGACACCAGAAACCTCAATTTAAATTTTTCTTGCATGGTGGAGCCCGTGAGATGGGAATGAAAAGAAACCCACCGCCAATTAAGACTGGGTTCAATTCATAATGGCTTCCTCAAGCTTTCAATGCATTTTTTTTGGGTGGGGGGATTTTTGTAATGAATCAATCAGAATAGAGCTGGAAGGGACCTTGGAGGTCTTCTAGTCCAACCCCCTGCTCAAGCAGGAGACTCGATGTCATTTATTTAAAAACTCCAGTGATGGAGCGCCTGCAACTTCTGTTCCACTGGTTAATTGTCCTCACCGTTGGGAAATCTCTCCTTCATTCCAGGTTGTTTCTCTCCTTGATTAGTTCCCATCCATTGTTACTTGTCTTCTGGTGAGATCTTCTTAGAGATCTTCTAGTCCAACCGCCTGCCTAGACAGGAAACCCTATACCATTACAGACAAATGGTTGTCCAATCTCAAAAACTTCCGATGTTGGAGCATTCAGAACTTCTGGAGGCAACTTCTGTTCCCCTGGTTAATTGTTCTCACTGTCAGGAAATTCCTCCTTAGTTCTAAGTTGCTTCTCGATTAGTTTCCACCCATCGCTTCTTCTCCTGCCCCCAGGTGCTTTGGAGAATAGTTTGACTCCCTCTTCTTTGTGGCAGCCCTCCAAATACTGGACCCTGCTATCATGTTCCCCCTAGTCCTTCTTTTCTCTAGACTAGTCAAACCCAAATTTAATTTAACTTAATTTAATTAGAGCCGAGGTGGCGCAGTGGTTAGAGTGCAGTATTGCAAGCCACTTCAGCTGACTGCTATCTGCAGTTTGGCAGTTCAAATCTCACCGGCTCAAGGTTGACTCAGCCTTCCATCCTTCCGAGGTGGGTGAAATGAGGACCCAGACTGTGGGGGCAATATGCTGACTCTGTAAACCGCTTAGAGAGGGCTGAAAGCCTATGAAGCGGTATATAAGTCTAACTGCTATTGCTATTAATTTATTGAATTTTTAGGCCGCCCAATCCCGGAGGACTCCGGGCGGCTTACACAGAATAAGAAAAGAATAAAACAAACAAAATAAAAATAAAAATTAAAATTCTCCAACACGCATACATTCAAATTGGGACTGCACCCTACATAATAAAGTCAACAGCCCCAGGCCTGCCGGAACAGCCAGGTCTTAATAGCCTTTCTGAAGGCCATGAGTGTGGGTGAGGTCCGGACCTCTGGGGGTAGCTGATTCCACAGGGTCGGAGCAGCTACAGAGAAGGCCCTCCTCTGAGGCCCCACCAGCCGACACTGTCCGGCTGATGGCGTCCTAAGGAGGCCCAACCTGTGGGATCTTTTCGGCCATTGGGAGGTATGCGGCAGTAGGCGGTCTCACAAATACGCTGGTCCTAATCCTGCAACCGTTTTTCATGTGTTTTGGTCTCCAGGCCTTCAATCATCTTAATTGCTCTTCTTTGCACTTTTTTCAAAGTCTCAACACCTGTTGGCATATAATGCTGATAAGTGTATTACGTTTAAATTGCAATAATGGTATTAGTGACGCTTATTGTGCATGTTGTACACTGGCCAGGACTCTTTTTTTTAATTGAAATTTTTTAGAAAAAAAAACTTTTACAAATATTTACCTACCCTCCCCTGCCCTCCTCACCTGACCCCCCCCCCAACCTCCCCCCCCCCCGACTTCCCAGAACAAATACAGGGTATAAATCTTTAACAAAGATATTCTAAAATAAACTTAAAGAAAGTTAGTATCATCTTTCATTTGAGCTTTAACTCCTCTTTGTTAGGCTAACTCTAAACAGATTATATCATTCCTTGTTTCTTCAGTCATAAGCTATCTAGAATTTCTTAGGCCCATATTTATTTTGAATATAGTCAATCCATTTTCTCCACTCCAGTTTCTATCTCTCATTTGAGTGGTCCTTGAGATATGCTGATATTTTAGCCATCTCTGCTAGGTTTGTTACTTTTAATGTCCATTCTTGAATAGTAGGCAAATCTTCCTTCTTCCAGTATTGCGCCAACAGTCTTGCTGCCGTTATTAAATACAAAAGTTAGTCTCTATAACAGTACAATCAGTAGTTATACCTAACAAGAATAACTGGCCAGGACTCTTAAGGGACTGGTCAGCCTGCTAATGTCTTCTCAATCAATGAATCAATTAAAATATCATCCGAATCGATAATCACTTCTATAAGCTGTCCAAGACTCTTAAGGGACCGGCCAACATTGATTGACTTCCTCAATCAATACATCAATTAAAATATCATCCAATTATTACTCCTCTGGCCCACAAATCAATTAAATAAGGAACGATGAACTACATCTTCCCTGTCCTGATTAACACATCATACCTTTTCCCTTTCCTCCAAGGAAATTAGATGTCTTTTTTTAAAAAAGGGAGCCGAACAATTCTCCCCCTCCCTTCTGCTGTTTCCTTTATTGCTTGAATATTTGTTTCAGCCTGTTGCTTCTGTAGGTTTTATGAGCGCTTTTCTACAGAGTAGATTTGCTCTGAAGTGATAAAAAGCTGACTTTAATCGTGAAGCTTTTGTTCTTGGGCACAACTGGTAGTAAATGCCACTTTGGAGAAGGTTTCCTTCGGTGCCTTTATTGCGGTGATTAGTCTAAGACACTGTGAAGATAGCAACAAACCCCAGGCTTAACTGATTAGACTTGGTTAAGAGGGCTTTCTGCATAACGATAAAAACAGAAGCTCTTCAGGTAGGGCGCAATTCCAGGAAGAAAAGCCATGATTAGGGGAAAGGGGCTTAGAGCAATGTCCAGAAGAGATCAAAGTACATAAGCCATGTTCTGTTGGAGTGGAACTGTGGATCTTCTAGGACAGGGGTCCTCAACCCTCCAGTCTATGGACTAGTACTAGGCTGCAGCATGCCAGAAACTTGATTGTGCGAACAAGAAAAACTCCCTTTGGGGATGCAGGCAGCATGTGAAACCATGTCCCTCTCTGGTTTGTGGGAAAACCAAGGTCCCTTCCAACTCTGTTATTGTGTTATTCTATTCTGTTAAATTTAAGTAAACAATGACTTCCCTATATAATTCAGGTCACAGAACAAGGCAATCGTAGACAGATTTTATATGTGTGTGTGTGTGTGTGTGCGCGCGCGCGCGCGTATGTATGTATATATATGATAAAGGAGGAGAACCTGTGGCTTAGTGGCTAACACAACTGCCTAATATGTAATACAGCCCAGTTTCGAATCCCAGTAACGGTATGGCTAGCTGATGAAAGCTAAATAGCTTGAAATAGATCTATACTAGTCTCCCTTTATTTATTTATCAGCTCAAATGCAACACACACACATACACACACACACACAATCTCCAAAACAGAACACTTCAACAGGAGAATAATTATGGAAGCTATCGAATAGAGAAACACCCCCACAACATGAATAAACCTGACGATTCCTCCCATCTACCAGACATCTGGAAACCAGCCCTAGTCAACAAATGAGCCCCATCCACCACCCAGGACGTTACAACACGAAACATCAACGGACACACAGCCAGCACCAATCAGCACCAATCTACCAATCACAATACAACCACACAACCAATCATTCCACTTACTGAAACAAAGCCAGCCCTCCACACACACCCCACCAAGATTTATAGAAAGACGGCAGCTCGATCTTACACGGGAAAAGACCTGAATACAACAAGACCAGTATACCCACACCCATGAAAATCTACAAAAACAAATTACACACACACACACACACAAACACACACACAGTATATTTTACGAGGAAAACATTTTATGTAAAGCGAATAGAAGCAATTTTAATGTTTATAAATAATTGGTGCAATCATCATGGGTAGAATGTAGACGATGGAGTTTTGGAGGGTATTTTTTTTAAATTTTGATTCCTTTCATAAGATTATGTGCATTTATTTGAGATAATGTTGAAGTGATGATTCAATATAAATATTACAGAAGGTGGCAATGATTTGCAATCATTTCTCAGAACGGCACGGTGCTTTGAGCCAAATGTATTCAATTAGTTATGTAATCAATGAAATAACGAATTGCGCATTTTTTTTGCCACAATTGTAACTTTTCTTGCTTATTCATTATTTTATTTTCCTGCTGATTATACAATCGCTGTCAAAAAAAGGGGGAGCAATCCTGCGTGAAGTCAAGTCCACCGGAATGAACGGCGGGCGTCAAGGGAAGGTGAAATTTTGCAATTTTATTCAGAACTTGGTTACTTTCCCTCCTTCGCGAAACTACCTTCGGTGTCTTGCAGTAGATAATTCTCGTTTCCTGTTCATTTGTGGCTTCCTTCTAACACATTGATTTCCTTAATGAGGGCTTCACGTTCTGCGCTTGACCTTTTTAAAGCATTCGCAACTTCCTCTCTTCAACGATTACAACTTTTTTTTAAAGCAAATTGGGGCTGGGGACAGCTCAGCTCTCAGATGAGTTAGGAAATAATCACCAGTCTGCTCATTACATGCCAGGCTTACGTTACGTTGTCGGGAATAGAGGGAAATTTGCCAGAAACTCTTGCAGGATTTAAGCTGGTGGTCAGAAGAGGTGGAGGCCAAAGAGAACTCAGCTCTCCAATCTTTGTTCATCCCTTGAGGTCCTTCAGATGTCACTCCTTTATTTTTCCTTTGGTAAAAAGCTTTATTTTATTTTATAACTTACAGAAATTCCAATTTCAATTGAACAGTCTGTTGTCTGGGTTCAAATCGTTTGAGGAACTGATAGTCAACGTATTTACAATGTTGTTGTTAATTGGGAAGTTGTGTCTGATCCATCGTGACCCCATGGACAATGTTCCTCCAGGCCTTCCTGTCCTCTGCCATCCTCTGGAGTCCATTTAAGCTCACGACGGCTGCTTCGGTGACTCCATCCAGCCACCTCCTTCTCTGCCATGCTCCTCCTCCCTCCTTCTCTTTTCTCCTCTTCTCCACTATTCCTTCTCCCTCTCTTTCTCTCTTCACATTCTTTGATTGTTGTTGTTGTTAGTTGCAAAGTTGTGTCCGACCCATCGTAATCCCATGGACAATGTTCCTCCAGGCCTTCCTGTCTTCTACTATCCTCTGGAGTCCATTTAAGCTCACACTGACTGCTTTGGTGACTCCATCCAGCCATCTCCTTCTCTGCCATCCCCTTCTTCTCTTGCCCTCCATCATTCCCAGCATGAGGCTCTTCTCCAGGGAGTCCTTCCTTCTCCTTAGGTGGCCAAAGTCTTTGAGTTTCCTCTTCAGGATCTGGCCTTCTAAAGAGCAGCCAGGGTTGATCTCCTCTAGGACTGACCGGTTGGATGGCCTTGCAGTCCAAGGGACTCAATGCAGGAGTCTTCTCCAGCACCAGAGTTCAAAGGCCTCCATTCTTTGGCACTCAGCCTTCCTTATGGTCCAACCTTCACAGCTATCCATTGCAACTGGGAAAACCACAGCCTTGACTTGACACACTTTTGATTGGCAGGGTGATGTGTCTGCTTTTTAGTAGCCATAATCAACATGGATCTCTGGACAATTCCCATCTATAGCAACCCCTCTGGAATATTTCAGGCTGGTTGGGTTCATAAAGATGGTGTTGTGTGGGTAGATTAGAGATAACTTACTTAACTTCCTTGGAGCAAGAGGAGAATATAACCATAATCCCCACCCCCGTTGAGCAGAAAATAGTTTTACCAACTTCTTTTAAAAGTTGGAGAGAAATGTGGGTGATTAGAAGAGGTTGAGCTAAGCGGGGTCAGCAACCTGTCACCGATGGAGGTCATGCCGCTTCCTGACAAGAAATCCATTCCAGTTCATCCATAACAGTTGATTGACCTTCATCCTCACCAGCCAAATATATGTTAATGAGGAGATAGGAGACAAGACAAAATGAAGGGTTAAGCACCTCATTATTCATTGCTACCAGACTGGAAAGGAAGGTGGAGAAGAACAAAGAACTTCTACGGCCCCCCACCTCCTGGTCCTTTTGCTGCTTGTCCACCCCTTTCACGAATGATGGTCCATATCCTTCTTGAGATGAATCAAAAGGACTACACCAGAGCTGGTCCTACTGCGAGGCTACCAGTGCAGATGGGTATCACTAATCGGTAGAAAGCATCCTTCCCTATGATTGGTTTCTTCTGTAATTTTTTTTCGAGAGGGAAAGCATGTAATGTAGAACTCTCAATTCTGGCTTTACATTACTGTAATTCATGTAGAAGTTGCTCAGTGCTTAAGAGGTCCCTTCCTGTCCTATGCTTCTATGTTTTTATGTTTCTGTTTATATGTTTGCATGTTTGCATGTTTATGGCATGGCTGGTCTAGTGAAGAGAAGGAACAGGGGAGACATGATAGCAGTCTTCCAATATTTGAGGGGCTGCCCCAGAGAGGAGGGGGTCAAACTCTTTTCTAACGCACCCGAAGGCCAGACAATGAATAATGGATGGAAACTGACCAAGGAGAGATTCAACCTGGAAATAAGGAGGAATTTCCTGACAGTGAGAACAATCAACCCGTGGAACAGAAGTTGTGGGAGCTTCATCCCTGGAATCTTTCAAGAAGAGAATGGACTGCCGTGTGTCAGAAATGGTTTAGAGCCTCATGCTAGAGCAGGGGGTTGGACTAGATGACCTACAAGGTCCCTTCCAACACTATTAATTTGTAAAGGATATCGAGACTCTAGAAAGAGTGCAGAGAAGAGCAACCAGGATGATGAGGGGACTGGAGGCTAAAACATACGATGTTTTAGGTTGCAAGAACTGGGCATGGCGGTCTAGGGAAGAGAAGGACCAGGGGAGACAGGATAGCAGCCTTCCACCTTCCACCTGAAGGTCAGACAAAGCATAATGGATGGAAACTGACCAAGGAGAGATTCAACCTAGAAATAAGGAGGAATTTCCTGATAGGGAGAACAATCAACCCATAGAACAGAAGTTGCCTTCAGAAGTTGTGGGAGCTTCATCCTGAAGCTTTCAAGAAGAATTTGAACTGCCATCTGTCAGAAATGGGGTAGGATCTCTTGCTTGGGTGGGGGTGGGTATGGACTAGATGACCTATAAGGTCCCTTCCAACTCTGTTAATCTGTTATCTGTTTCTTTAACAGCCCCTTCCCTTCAGCAGATTTTTTTTATTATTATTTTTCCCTTCAACACCTTACAGTCATTACATCAACACTGTTATGTCACCATACCTGTATATGTATATAATATTTCGCTTCTGTATTTACACACCTTTATACACAGTTCTATTGTTTTTTGGCTTAATTAATTTTATTCTTGTTTTGCAGCCATTGGTACCAATTGTTCCAAATTTCACAATATTCCGACGCTTCTTTATCTTTTAATTTCAGGGTTAATTTGTCCATCTCTGAACAATCCAAAGATTTTTTTTATTCCTAATTCGCCCGAGGGGGTATTATTTTGTTTCCAGCATTGGGCAAATGCTATTCTAGCTGTAGTTAGCAGATGTGTTAATATGTACTTAATTTTCTTTGTATATTTCCCTTTGATTATTCCAGGTAGAAAGATTTCGGGTTTGTATTTTATCTGTTCTCCTGTAATTTCTTGCACCCATTTCCAAATTTTTGTCCAATATTTTTGTGTTTCCGGGCAGGTCCACCATATGTGATAATAGGTCCCTTGTTCAAACGCAGAAGAGGAGGGAGAGAAAGGAACCCATTCAAAGCTTTCGGGCAGTCTACAACCTCTCCTGGAGCATCCGTAAAACTTTTCAATTGGACCTGATTTTTATTATTTCAGCCCGCAGCCGCTGAGCAATTTCCAAAAACAGGAGGGGAAGAAGTTGGTGTGTTGTCAGCTCTTAAAGGCCCAGAATCCTTGCTGAGTTGGGAAGCGGAAAAAAAAAACCCCAGGTAATGAAATTGCGACTTGACCTTTGCGATGGAGATGCGTGCATCTTGGCATGTCTTTTCCCTTCGAATTGTTTTCTCCTTTGGAGAAGTGCGGTGCTTCACAGGTTCTGTCCCAAATTAGCTCCAAATTTAAGTCCAGGTCAATTGGGGAGACGCGGCTCTGATTCCTGGGGTTGCTTGTCATCAATCAACCCCAAATGCACTAAACAAATTGACCTGAAAGCTGGATCTTTCTGATGCTTCTCTCTTTCATTTATTCCAGTGTTTCTCAACCTTGGCGACTTGAAGTCCTGTGGACTTCAAGTCGCCAAGGTTGAGAAACACTGATTTATTCTTTTCGTTCGGAAACCTCCCCGCGAACTAAATTGCTGGGTGATTTTTAGGAGAAGGGCGAAAAGCTCGGCGTCGGAGGTCAGGTTTTGGGATGGAAAGAGATGTCCTTTTAGAAAATAAAATAAAATAATCCGTACAAGGAAAAGCAAACAAACGCACATGTTGAAACCATCTAGGAAACAGTCTGTTTCTTGTTATAAAGTGGTTTTTGTTTTGTTTTTTCATTTTCAAAAGAGCCAAGGTGGCACAGTGGTTAGGGTGCAGTACTGCAGGCCACTTCAGCTGACTGTTATCTGCAGTTCAGCGGTTCTAATCTCACCGGCTCAAGGTTGACTCAGCCTTCCATCCTTCCGAGGTGGGTGAAATGAGGAGCCAGACTGTGGGGGCAATATGCTGACTCTGTAAACCGCTTAGAGAGGGCTGAAAGCCCTATGAAGCAGTATATAAGTCTAACTGCTATTGCTATTGCTATATCCACATGTGTACTATTACATAGCCAACATCATATTGTGTTATTAAATGTTTACATTAATTCATTTTACCATCAACTCCCAAACACAATTATTGGCTCTTCTGCTCTCCATACACCATATTGTACCTTATCCATCACTTTCTTCTCCCTCTCTCCTCCCCGTTCCTACCTCCTCTTTCTTTCCCCTGTCATCCTTCTCTACTTCAGAAGCTAAATTTGTCGATCAGAAAGGTTGGCAGCTCAGCAGTTCGAATCCCTAGCGCCGTGTAACAGAGTGAGCTCCCGTGACTTGTCCCAGCTTCTGCCAACCTAGCAGTTCGAAAGCAGGTAAAAAATGCAAGTAGAAAAATAGGGACCACCTTTGGTGGGAAGGGAACAGCGTTCTGGGCACCTTTGCCATTGAGTCATGCCGGCCACATGACCACGGAGACGTCTTCGGACAGCGCTGGCTCTTTGGCTTTGAAAGGGAGATGAGCACCGCCCCCTAGAGTCAGGAACGACTAGCACAGATGTGCGAGGGGAAATCTTTACCTTTAGCCAGTTTCTGCAACCGTTCTTCATATGTTTTAGTCTCTATTCCCCTAGGCATCTTCGATGCTTTTTTCTGCAACCTTTCTAGAGTCTCATTGTTTGTGTATCATGGTGACCCCAACCCGTAAATAATATTCCAAGTGTGGCCTCACCACTGCAGTATAAAGCTGCATTATCCCTTCTTGCGATCCAGAAAGGAACGATGGCTCGGGACGTCGAGTGACAATCCAGATTTGCGGTGGGGAAAGGCAATATTTTATGAGCCAAGATTAATTGCATTTGTCCATAATAATTACTACTCCAGGCCAGCACAGGCTGGTCAGCCGGAGGGCTTCAGGAAACTCATTAAACCAAGTTGCAAAATAATGATTCAGCCAAAGTGGTTTTAAGAGGAAGTAAAAACACAGCCGGGAGAATTGGTTTTTTCGAGACTCGTAAGGTGTTTGGTTAGCGATGAGGGCTCAACATGGCTAGATTAAATAAAGAAACAGATAAATAAATTCTGCTTAGAGCCTGTGTCAGCTTTTCATTAAGCTGTTTTTAATTGCAGCCACATGGGCGTCTTGTCCTCTCCTCTACCTTCTTGTCTTCCATGGGGTTTTAGCCACTTCTATTTTTCATTTGATAAAAACTTTATGTTTTGTTGAATTCATTAAAATCTTTGCTTTGCAGAAGCATACTGTCAGGCCTGCAATCATATTCCTTTTAGAATTTTGGCCTGCCACACTTTCTCTTATTTCATTATGCTGTTTCTTTAGTATAGTCAATGGGAGGGGGGAATAAACAGGAGTAGGATTGTGGAATGTGTTGTTGTCATTCTTTTCTAGAAGACCAAGGTCATCTTTTGTCTCCGTACTTTTACACCTGACCGGAAGCGGCTGGGTGTAGATGCCAGCATGGAAGAAGAAGATTGGACCATGTGATGGATTGTGGGTGTGGGGACAAGATCATGAACTTTTAACTGGGTGGGATTCTGATGTCATTTCCAGAATTGGGATTAACACAGATGTGCTAAGATGTCTGCTTTATTAAATTGGAATTTTAAGGATCGTTTTGCCTTGGACTCTGATTTAATTCTACATGATACTTGGAATGCCGACACATACATTTGCTTCTATTTGCCTTTATTTTCATTGAGTATCAACACTCCAGCCTTAATGTCTAGGGAGATTCTCACCCATCCAGGTCCTGGTTGCCCCAAAGGTGCTTTTTCAAGAGGCAACTGGACTTTCTGGTTTTCTCATCCAAGAAGCTTCTTTTTTTTTTAAAAAAAAAAATATTATTATTATTTTCAAAACAAACACAACACATAAAATCTTCCTTCCTTACATACTATATCAGTTGGTTTTCGTGCATCTCTTCCACAGTCATCAAACATAATTCATATTAACTTAAGTATTTTAACTCAAATATTTATACATGTTACGCTTGTACCTCCATTTATATTTGACTATAATTATTTAAATGTCCTTCATCATAAAATATACTGAAATTTAATATCTAACCACATAATGACATTTCATTTAATATTTCTAAAATCCTCCAATAACACTGAATCCTTATGTCCTGTTCTAGCTAAACATCCATAATATTTAATAACAGACTTTTCTAATCCTCCTTTCCAAATCGCTGTTAGCAATTTTCATCTAGTTTCCTTATATTATGCTCATATATATGTATATAAATGGTCATCATTATCCCTCCTTTATTTGACTATATCCTGTATCATAACATTTTCTCCCTAATAATAAAAACTGTATCTAACCTAATTCTTTTTTATTAACTTTTATATATAATCCAAAAGGATTTCTAATCTTCCTTTCATGGTTACCATTCAATGTTCATATTCAATTATTACTTATCCTAACACTACACATCGTATACATTATTATCATTATCATTATTTGTATAATTATATCTATTATTACTAAATTTTACTAAGTTTATCTAGTTTTAAGTTATATTCTTCCATCTATCAACCTGTATCTTTCCAATAACAAAACAGTCTTGTATCTTCTGCCATAGTATTTTAACTCAGATATTTATCCATGTTGCCCTTATACCACCAATATTTATTTGACTATAATTGTTTGAACATCCTTCATCATAAAATATATCCAGATTTAATACATAACCGTACACTTCTTCAGCTCTGACTTTATGGTGGGGAATGGAAGGATTGATACTCCTTGCAGAGAGTTGGCTATCTGCATTCTTTTTAGAGAGTCGTTGAGGCCACTTGGAGGTTTAACTGTGTCCTCAGGGTCCCTTGAGTGCTGCAAATGGATGTGGAACCTTCTTGGAACTCTTGAAAGGATTGTGTTGTAGACTGTGTTGGATCTTTCAACAGTTCCAAGGCGGCTATACACCCATTTGTGGCATCTTTTGGATCTTTGGCCTGCCACACTTTCTATTATTCTACTCTGCCTTTTCTATTGTGGGAAAATGGGAGGAGGGGATTGTACGGAGTTAGATGCTATGTAGCCATAACAACATTCTTTCTAGAAAGCCAAGGTCATCTTTTGTCTCTGCACCTCTGCACCTGACCGGAACTGGATGGGTGGAAGCTGCCAGCGTGGCAGTGGGAGATTGGACCATGGGATGGACTTGTGGGTGGGGGTGGGGCAAGATCTTGAACTTTCAACTGGGTGGGGGAAACCGGGAAGCTTTCAGATTTGGGTTAATGTCGGGGTTCCAAATATCATCCAAAATTAAATCCAAGGGTTACGGTTAGGGTTAGGTGAGCCCAAGGCAAAGTATTCCTCAAAGTTCGAATTTATTAAGAGAGCCATGTTGGCACATCTGGGAAAACCCAAATCTGAAAGCTTCCCAGTTTTCCCCACCCAGTTGAAAGTTTAAGATCTTGCCCCCACACCCACAAGTCCATCCCATGGTCCAATCTCCCACTGCCATGCTGGCAGTTAACCAGTGGAACAGCTGGCCTCCAGAAGTTGTGGGTGCTCCATCACTGGAGGTTTTGAAGAAGAGACTGGGCAGCCACCTATCTGAAATGGCACGGGGCCTCCTGCATGAGCAGGGGGCTGGACTAGAAGATCTCCAAGGTCCCTTCCAACTCTGTCATTCAGTTATTCTGTAGAAGTAGAAATGAATTTTGGGTTCTTTGTGCCCTTGTCTTTGGAATGACCTTGAACAAGACCAGCTATGGAGGCTCACCCAGGTCTCTCTTGCCATCTTTGTCCTCAACTGTCCTCAAGGCAAACAGGGCTGTTCAAACCAACCAGCTCCTAAGCCAATTTTTTTGGGGGGGTCTCTCTCTCTCTTGATGCTCATCTCAGCTGTGAGAATGTCCTTTCCCTGCCTTTGACCTTGGTAGAAACAGCCATCTGCAGTGAAGAGAGGAGAACCATCTGCGTGCAAGGTCTTCTCCGTCACGACTTCCCTGAACCCTGAGAAATGTTGGAGCACAGTTATGAAATCATAACACTGAGCTCAAAGGAAGGTGGGAGGTGAAGAAAAAAGACAGCTCAGCGTAGCAAGGGATCATTGAAATCCAATCCAGTAGAATTATTCCAGTGCTTTCCACTAGAGGGCAGTGTAGCACTGCATTTTCGGGAACCGGCTGTCTTAATCCTCCTTTTAATCAAGCACAGATCTAAATCCACTCCACAACCTCCCCCCAGACTGGATTTTGATGGCAATACATTTAGGCATTGCAACGGCAGGGTTTTGATTTGCAAGGACCTCCGTTAGGTGAGGTGAAAATTGAGCAAGGCTGAGATATTACTCTGCTGAGGCTGGCGCGGCGTTCGGCCCACCTCGGCGAAGAGGAAGGCGGCCGAGGGATGAAAACGGCCTTGGGTTGTCTCTCCCCTTGCATCTCATCTTCTCTGGATGTTCTCAGTTCTGAGAGAGAGAGAGAAAATCACCTGTCCGATAAATGGGTCAGGAGCGAAGGAGTTGACGCCATAGGATGAAGGAGTAGAAGGTTGCAGTGAGCAATCATTACCTTCAACCAACTCTTCTTCTTTTGGGAGAATAACAGAGTTGGAAGGGACCTTGGAGGTCTTCTAAGCCAATCCTCTGCTCAATCAGGAGCCCCTATATCAGTTGGCGAACATTTTTGGCACCGCGCATGCATACGGGGCAGTGCTGGAAACTGGAAGAGCAGTTCCCCAGCGAGCATGTGCCCGCCGGGAACCTAAGCTTCCAGTTTCTGGCGCATGTAAGCACGCTGGTTACATGGTCTTCCAGTTTCTGGCCTGCATGCCAATTCTAGCATGTGTGCCATCGCTTTGCCATCACAGCCCTCTACCATTCGTAACAAATGTCTTGTCTTCTTAAAATCTCGAGTTGGAGCAACCACGATTTCTTTTTTTAAAAAAAGTAGTTTTATTTCCCCCCCTCATCTACATTCACAAATATACATTCTCATAAGCACTATTGATATTTGTATGTTATCTTTTAACATTTACCCCAATTTATTTAAAAATGTAAAAATATAATCGGGGTCACTTTCCTGCCACCCCTTACATCCATCGTATTTTACAACAATCCTACTCCTTTTTCCTCCTTTCCTCCCAGCCTCCCTTCTCTCCCTTCTTCTTTCCTCCTCTCCTTTCTCTTTTCTTCTCCCCCATTCCTCCTCTCTCTTCTTCCCCTTCCTACCCTCTCTCCTACTCTTGCTACCCCTCCCTTGCTTCCTCTCCTTTTCCCTTTCTTCTTTCCCTCTCCTTTCTCCCTCCTTCCGTTGTTACCCATAACTTCTGGAGGGAAGTTGTTCTACTGATGAATTGTTCTCGCTCTTCAGGGAATTCCTCCTTTGTTTTTGGTCGCTTCTCTCCTTGGTTAGTCTTCATCCATTGTTTCTTGTTCTATCTTCAGATGCTTTAGAGAAGAGATTGACCCCCTTGTCTTTGTGGCATCCCCTCTATTTGAGGGGAACAAGGGAATAACAGAGTTGGAACAGACCTTGGGGGGTCTTCTTAGACTAACAGGAGACCCTCTACCATTTCAGACAAATGGTTTTCCAGTTTCGTCTTTAAAATCTTTAGCGTTGGCGCACTCACAACTTCTGGAGTTAAACTGTTCCACATTGATTTTCTGGAAATCTCTCCTTAGTTCTAGGTTGCTTCTCTCTTTGATGAGTTTCCATCCCTTTCTTTTTGGTCTGCCTTCAGTCCAAACACATGGAACAAACCAGAAATAATTTGAGTTTGATTGACCAAGCCTCCTGAGTTACAAAGAACTATAGAAGACACTGTATACGTTTGTGATGAGAACCGAACTCAAGAAAATAAAATAATTGCAACGAGAATGATGAATAATGTTGAAATGATAGCTTTCAAATTGCAAGTAGTTGAATTGTTTGATAACCAGAAAAGAATCGTTGGCGCAACTATCTTAAATGAAACTGTAAACCAACTCCCTCCCCCCACACTTTTGCGAGTCCAATTTTTCAAAAAGAGTCATATTCTTCTCCGCGCAGAAATCGCTCATTCCTAAATATCGCTATATATTTCCCATTCTCCCTCCTTAACTGTTATTTCCATGCTAATAGCCCCTCAAAGCGTTTTAATTGGATTTTTTTTTCTTTTAGAAAAAAGAAAGTTCTCCAAAGTTAATTAAAAGTTATCCCCCCCCTCTAATTGTGCGAAAGCAGACTTTCTGCTCTGAAAATTAACTCCCATAATTAAAATCCTATATCTGTTGTGGATAAAAAATGGTATGTTTATTACTCATTTATTATCATTGGTGATGCAAAGCAATTTACATTTGTTGACACACAGAGAGGGGAAATCTTATTCATAAATCATTATGTGTATATATGCAAACACAAACCCACATACTTGTGAATAAAATTCTCCACCCCTCTGTAAATATATATATGGATGTGTGTGTTTACTTACTGGTTTATTAATTTATTTTGGTGTAGAAATCTTTTCACCATTTGGAAAAATAATTGCAGGAGAGAAGTTCCCGCCCCTGCTATGGCATCGGGTTATCTATTTCGCAGAAATGACAAATGTGACATGAATATTTAGCTTTGCAGATTCAAGTACACAGACTTGTTAGTTTAAGGGCAATATACTGAGGAACGCGGTGGCTCAGTGGCTAAAACACCGAGGTGTCGATCAGAAAGGTCGGCAGTTCGGCGGTTCGAATCCCTAGCACCGCATAATGGAGTGAGCTCCCGTGACTTGTCCCAGCTTCTGCCAACCTAGCAGTTCGAAAGGACGTCAAAAATGCAAGTAGAAAAATAGGAACCACCTTTGGTGGGAAGGGAACAGCGTTCAGTGCGCCTTCGGCGTTGAGTCATGCCGGCCACATGACCACGGAGACGTCTTCGGACAGCGCTGGCTCTTCGGCTTTGAAACGGAGATGAGCACTGCCCCCTAGTGTCAGGAACGACTAGCACATATTTGCAAGGGGAACCTTGATCTTCACCTTCCTCTATCTAGATTTAATTTCTCTGCCCCTTCCCCTGCTGTGGAACACTGAGGACTAGCCTCTTGGTTTGCTTTTTTAAAAATCTGTTTAACGTTGCAGTCAAAACACCCGGCCTTAAATCTGTGGTAACGTCAGCTAAGAAAGGGCTCCTCTATAAAACTTTGGGGGAGCCACTGGCAATCCATTCAACTGGCTTTGACATCTAACGGGTTGTGGGCTGTCCATGATGTGTCCGCAGGCGGCTGGTAAGGCCTCTGCGGGCACAAAATGTTCTGCCACATGTCGGGGAAGACATGGGTGGGCACCACTGTTGTAGCATTTGCAGCTCTGGCTTGGCGGAGTGCCTGCTTCTCTTGTGCTACGGTTGTCCTCCTGTCCTCAGATGTCTGGCAGCCTCGGTGGATCAGCGTGTCGATCGATCTTGTGCCAGGGTTTCCCAGGAGGGCCTGCTGATATCCAGGGACTTGAAGGAGGCATCTTTGTATCGCTTCCTTTGTCCCCTGTGTGATTGCTTTCCTTAGCTCACCATGGAGGAGCTGTTTGGGGGTGCGATGGTGTGGCATCCTTGCAACATGGCTTGCCCTAGCTGAGTAAAGAGAGAGAAAGTGGTGACAGAAGGAGAAAAAGGAAGGAAAGACTCAGGAACGACGCTCTGGTCTGTACATCATCCCTTTAATGCCCAGCCCAGAGGTCTCCAAACTTGGCAACATTAAAACTTGTGGACTTCAGCTCCTAGAATTCACTTCTCATGCTGGTTGTTGGAATTCTGGGAGTTGAAAAAATATTGGGGGGGGGGGGGAAATAAAAGATCGGCTAGAGGAGATCCCTACAACACCAAATTGCACTAAAACCTGATATTTTTTTTTGGTTAGGCACTATAAAAGGAAATTATGAAAAAAAATTAGATACTTAATTCTACACATAATCACGGCAGCGAGAATTACATTCGCACAAAACTGGAAAAAAATAATTATACACCAACAGAAGAAAATGTAATAAAAAAAATTATTGGAATGTGCAGAGATGGATAGGCTCACGAAAGAACTAAAAGAGAAAGAAGAATCTGAAATATTACTCCCTATGGGATTTATTGTATAATTGGCTAGAGGAAAGGGAGGGGGGAGAAGTAGGAAAGCAAAAAAGAAAGGAAGAAAGATCAATAAATTAATAAATAACTACAAAACCGGAAAACGATTAAAAGATAGATAGACTGTAGCAAATAAAGATTATACAAAACAACTCAAATGTATTAAAGACTGTTATACATAGAATATATAGAATATTATATATAGAATGAAAAAAATGTATTAAATAATATAAATGCATATGTATGTATGTATGTATGTATGTATGTATGTATGTATGTATGTATTTAGTGTCACAACCCCTGGTATGCCCAAATATTTGTATACTTTGTATATTTGTATACTTTATTTGTATGCCACCCTTTTCCCTGAGGGGACTCAGGGCGGCTCACAGTTCAGGGGGAGGGGAAGACAAACAAGTTACAAACATGAAGACAGTACATTATTTAAAAGCACAACAGTCATACCATTCGGGTGGGGTTAAAGTCATTAGCCCCAGGCCTGCTGGGACAGCCAGATTTTGAGGGCAGCGCGGAAGGTCTGGAGTGTGGTGAGGGTCCGGATCTCCATGGGGAGTTCGTTCCAGAGGGTCGGAGCAGCCACCGAGAAGGCTCTCCTCCGGGTAGTTGCCAGACGACACTGGCCGGCAGATGGAATTCGGAGGAGGCCTAATCTATGCGATTTTATTGGTCTAGTGGAGGTAATTGGCAGTAGGCGGTCTCTCAAGTACCCAGATCCAATACCATGAAGGGCTTTGTAGGTGACAACCAGCACCTTGAAGCGCACCCGGAGATCAACAGGCAGCCAGTGCAGCTCGCGGAGGATAGGTGTTACGTGGGTGAAACGAGGTGCACCCACGATCGCTCGCGCGGCCCCATTCTGGACCAGCTGAAGTCGCCGAATGCTCTTCAAGGGCAACCCCATGTAGAGCACGTTGCAGTACTCCAGCCTAGAGGTCACAAGGGCACGAGTGACTGTTGTGAGAGCCTCCCGGTTCAGGTAGGGGCGCAACTGGTGCACCAGGCGGACCTGGGCAAATGCCCCCCTGGTCACAGCTGGGAGGAAGCCTACTGCTTCCTTTCTCTGTCTATCGGCTCGTCACAAGAGACCATCCAGACAGAAACCCAATATTTTTACTGTTGCCTTTGTTACATTTGTGTTGCATTTGTGCTGATAAATAAATAAAGGGAGACTAGTATAGATCTATTTCAAGCTATTTAGCTCTCATCAGCTAGCCGTACCCTTACTGGAATTCGAACCTGGACTGTATTACATATTAGGCAGATGTGTTAACCACTAAGCCACAAGGTTCTCCTCCTTTATCAGCTGAGCCAGGAAAATAGGTATGTATTTAGTGTCACAACCCCTGGTATGCCCAAATATGGCAGGAAGCCTACTGCTTCCTTTCTCTGTCTATTGGCTCTTCACAAGCTGATGAGAGCTAAATAGCTTGAAATAGATCTATACTAGTCTCCCTTTATTTATTTATCACCACAAATACAACACAAATGTAACAAAGGCAACAGTAAAAATATTGGGTTTCTGTCTGGATGGTCACTTGTGACGAGCCAATGGACAGAGAATGGAAGCAGTAGACTTCCTCCCATATTTGGGCATACCAGGAGTTGTGACATATACATATACATATACATATACATACACACACACACACACACACACACACACACACACACACACACACACACACACACACACACATATATATATATATATATATATATATATATATATATATATATAAAGTTATAAAAGATTTATTTGTATAGATAAAAGAATCACAACAGATGTAAAAAAATGTAATGTGTTGCAAAGATGTGGAGTTTGTACAAATAAAATAAAAAGTTTAAAAAAAAATTAAAAAGGGAATTCTGGGAGTTGAAGTCCATGTTTGGAGGCCTCTCGTCTAGTTTAACAAAGAGAAGGACCAGGGGTGACATGATAGAGGTTTTCCAGGACTTGATGGGCTGTCACAAACAAGAAAGGATTGACCCATTCTCCGAAGCACCGGAAGGCAGGACAAGAAGCAATGGGTGGAAACTAAATCACAGAGAGAAGCAAGCTGGAACTAAGGAGGAATTTCCTGACAGTGAGAACAATCAACCCTGATCTTGATATTAATCATGATAGCAGCCTTCCACTATTTGAGGGGCTGCCCCAAAGAAGAGGGAGTCAAGCTATTCTCCAAACTATCTAAAGGCAGGACAAGAAGCAATGGGTGGAAACTAAATCAAGGAGAGAAGCAACCTCACCACCCTCCAGACCTTCCACACAGCCCTCAGAATCTGGCTATCCCCGTCAGGCCTGGGACTAAGATTGTAACCCGCCCGAATGGTATGAATGTTGTGTTTTTTAATTCTGTATTGTCTTATATGTCTAAAAGTCTGTCTTTCTCCCCCCTTCCCTTTTTAAGTTGTGAGCCGCCCTGAGTCCCCCCAGGGAAAAGGGCAGCATATAAATAAACTCAATACCAATACCAATACCAACCTAGAACTAAGGAGGAATTTCCTGAGAGTGAGAACAATTAATCAGGGGTGACTTTGTACCTTCATGGTGGTTAAGTGAGAACAATCAACCCATGGAACAGAAGTTGCCTCCAGAAGTTGTGGGGCCTCCATCACTGGAGGTTTTCAAGCAAGGCATCACCTGGAATATTGCATCCAGTTTTGGTCATTGCATAGCAAAAAAAAAAAGGATGTCATTTGGGGAAAAAAGTGCAAAGAAGAGCAACTCAGAGGATTAAAGGCCTCGAGACGAAAACATATGAAGAAGGGTTGCAGGAATCGGGTATGGCCAGTTTAGTGAAGAGATGGACCAGGGGAGACATGCGAGCACATCTCAAAGGCTGCCACAAAGAAGAGAGAGGGCTCAATTTATTTTCCAAAGCACCTGAAGGCCAGAGAAGGAACAACGGATGGAAACTGAACAAGGAGCGAATCAACCTGGAATTAAGGAGAAACTTCCTGACAGGGAGAACAATCCACCCATGGACCAGAAGTTGCCTTCAGACGTTGTGGGAGCTTCATCCCTGGAAGCTTTGAAGAAGAGACTGGACTGCCACCTGTCAGAAATGGTGTAGGATCTCCTGCTTGGGCTGGGGGTTGGACTAGATGACCCCCAAGGTCCCTTCCATCTCTATTCTGATTGATTGATTCAACCTAGAAATAAGGAGGAATTTTCGGACAGGGAGAACAATCAACCCATGGAACAGAAGTTGCCTTCAGAAGTTGTGGGAGCTTCATCCTCGGAAGCTTTCAAGAAAAGACTGGACTCACATCTGTCAGAAATGATGTAGGGTCTCCTGCTTGGATGTAGGGTTGGACTAGATGACCCCCAAGGTCCCTTCCAGATTTATTCTGATTGATTGATTCAACCTAGAAATAAGGAGGAATTTTCTGACAGGGAGAACAATCAACCCATGGAACAGAAGTTGTGGGCGCTTCATCCCTGGAAGCTTTGAAGAAGAGACTGGACTACATCTGTCAGAAATGGTGTAGGGTCTCCTGCCTGGGCTGGGGGTTAGACTAGATCAGTGTTTCTCAACCTTGGCAACTTGAAGATGTCTGGACTTCAACTCCCAGAATTCCCCAGCCAGCGAATGCTGGGAGTTGAAGTCCAGACATCTTCAAGTTGCCAAGGTTGAGAAACACTGGACTAGATGATCTACAAGGTCCCTTCCAACTCTCTTAATCTATTTATCTAAATTGCTTGAAGAAGCACCCAAAGGCAAGACAAGGAGCAACGGATGGAAACTCATCAAGGAGAGAGGCAACCTGGAATTAAGGAGAAACTTCCTAACAGAGAGGACAATAAGCCAGTGGAACCGCTTGCCACCAGAAGTTAGGGGTGCTCCATCACTGGAGGTTTTTAAGAAGAGATTAAACAGCCATTTGTCTGAATTGTATGGGGTCTCCTGCTTCAGCAGGGGGTTGGATTGGAAGACCTCCAGGGTCCCTTCCAACTCTGTTATGGCTGAAGAATGAAATGACTCCACTGGGATGGCCAAAGATTTTTCCAGATGTGTGTGAAAAAAAAGAACCACCCCGTCCGACTTGCAACTGAGTGTCCACCGGTCAATTTCCTTTGAAAGGTTGGATTTGAAAAAGAACCCAACAATTTGGTTTTTCCTGAAGCACAGCATTGATGTGTCTTTATCTTCCCTTTTTGCTGATCCTCCCCGCCACGAAAATGACCCTGCTTTTAAAAGTGTTTGTGCCAATAATTTCTAGGTTGGGGTGGGTGGGTGGGGGGGGGTTGGACAGATTCTCAGCGCACTGAATAAACATTTTAGCATTGAGTGCCTGGACACAAAGGCGACTCGGAGTAATTGCTTAGAGTCCTACTTCAGAGAAACATGCAGAGTTGGCATTTATGACCACACAAGGATGGGGGGAATGAAAAGAAGGAAGCACACCACTGAAGCAAATTTAATTTCTCTCTCTTTCTCTCTCTCTTCCCCCCTCTTTCTTTCTCTTTTTCTCCCCCTTTCTCTCCCCCTCATCTCTCTCCCTCTTCCTTTTCCTTCTCTCTCCCTCTCTCTCTTTCTCCTTCTTTCTCTCTCTCCTGCTCCCTCTCTCCTTCTCTTCTCCATCCTCCCCACTCTCTCCTTCTCCCTCCTTTTCCTTCTCTTTTCTCTCTCTCTCTTTCTCTCCCTCCCTCCCTCTCCTCCTCCATCTCTCTTTCTCATCTTCCTCCCTCTCCATACACTTTCTGCTTCCACACACCTTCTGCTTCCTCCCTCTCCCCCTTCCTTTTCCTTCTCTCCCTCCTTCTCTCTCTCTCCCTCTCTTTCTCTCTCCCTCTCTTCTTCTCCTTCTCTTTCTCTTTCTCTCTCTCACTTTGTCTCTCCCCTCCTCCCTCTCCCCATTTCCTTCTCCTTCTCTCCCTCCTCTCTCACTCTCTTTCTCTCTCCCCTTCTCCTGCTCCCTCTCTTCGTCTCCTTCTCTCTTTCTCTCTCTCACTTTGTCTCTCCCCTCCTCCCTCTCCCCCTCTCCTTCTCCTTCTTTCCCTCCTTCTCTCTCACTCTCTTTCTCTCTCCCCTCCTCCCTCTCCCTCTCTTCTTCTCCTCTCTTTCTCTCTCTCACTTTGTCTCTCCCCTCCTCTCTCTCCCTCTCTCCTTCTACTTCTCTTCCTCCGCACTCTCTCTTTCTCCTTCCTTTTCCATCTTCTTTTCCCTCTCCCTCTCTCCTCCTCCAACCCTCCTTCTCTTTTTCCTTCTCTCTCCTTCTCTCACTTTCCTCACTTCTCTCCTTCTCTCTCCCTCTCTTTCTCTCTCCCTCCCTCTCTCCTCCTTCTCTCTCTGTGCCTCTCTCCTCCTCCCTCTCTCCTTCTCATCTTCCTCCCCCCTATCCCTCTCCACACACCTTCTGCCTAAGGAAACAGTACGTTTGAAAATCAGCTCCAATAACAGTCCCGTCCGTGTTTGCAAAATTCTGCCAATGTAAGCTATTTGATATTCCCTCCCTGCTCGCCACTCCATCAATTATTTTAGGCAACGGACATGGAATTCAATATTTCTACATTTCAGATGATATTCAAGAGATGGGCGAAAGCGGTAGAGGACCAACAGATCAATCCTGCACGTAAAAAGATAAAGCAGGCCTGGCATTTCTCCTTGATTCAGGTTGATGTGGGATGGATCCCTGTTCTAGGGCTTGATCAGAAGCGTTTATGCTTGTCAGAGAACGGATGGACAAATTTCCTTTGGCTTCCAAGCACCTGCTGGGTGATGCTTTCCAAAAGCTAAGATGAACAAGTCCACGAGAAAAGCCGCAATGATCCCGGAAAGTGGTGCAGAGAAGAGCAACAAAGATGATGAGGGGACTGGAGGCTGAAACATATGAAGAAGGGTTGCAGGAATTGGGTATGTCTAGTCTGATTGAAAGAAGGACATGATAGCGGTCTTCCGATATCTCAGGGGCTGCCATAAAGAAGAGGGAGCCAAGCTAGTCAAGAGTTGGGGCCTGGGCCATCCGACATTTATCCGCTGCTGTCGGAGTCGGACATCAGTGAGGCAGAAGAACAGTTGGAGCCTGTTCACAGTGTGCACATGCGCAGAGTTGTCAGACGAAGGGAACAGCTTAAGAACAGGGGTTGACTTGGGAGTAAGGCCACAGGTGGACGATGAATGGCCCCTCCCGGAGGAAATAAAAGAGGAGCGAAAGGAGAGTGGAGTTTGCAGGAGGAAATTAGTTCACTTCATTGGTTTGTGACTCTACGAGACTCCTGGCCAAGTTCTGCAGATCTTGGCCTGGCAGCTCTCCAAGCCAGATAAGGTCTGTGACCGTAAATCCTCCCTCGAAAGACTTTGCTGGATGTAAATGAGCAGAATTCACAGTAAATCACTAAAAGGGGTTTTTGTCGGGACAAGGAGTTTGCTTCATGCTCTTGGGAAGCCTCGGTCAGAACAATCAGTTTCCTCTACATATCAAAAGATAAGCAGCTCTGTGTGTGTGTGTGTGTGTGTGTGTGTGTAAGCACTAAAAATTACACAAATTAGCCGGTCTTAAATATTCAGCCATTAACAAAAGGGCCTGCATTTTCATTTATGCAAATAATTGCTTTCGCTGTCATCCAGAGCTTTCGTTCTCCTAATGGTGTTTATTAATTAGAGATGGCAATATATTTAAATGGAAAACTAATTTGGGCCATTTTCCTCGTTATTTACGAAAAATAAATAATAAATAAACAAACAAACAGACAGAAAGGAAGGGAGCCAGCCTTTTTCTCCCTGATATTCCGAGCTTCGTGGCAATGGAGAAATCCTTTTATTGATTATATCCGCTCTCTCTTCCTATAACAAATGATCTTGGCGAGCAATTAAAGCTGCATTAGTCTTTATGTAAGAAGCTGACAGGTTACGTGGAAAGAGAGAGAAAACAAACCAGTTGCCATTCTTGTCCTTCTTTTCCCCCCCATCCAAGATGAAAATAAAATGAAAAGACTGAAGCCCGCCGATGTATTATTAATATGAATAAATGAGAGCCGGCAAAATTTAAGTCAGACCGTAAATGCATTTTCCTGGAGCGTTGAGAGGGATTTAAACAAGTTCCAGTTATTGAAAATGTGTTGTGCAAAATGCGAAACCCTAACCTAGCTAAAATTAAATATCCCCCTTTTAAAAAAGAGGCTATAATAATAATAAAAAATGGGATAGATTAACATAGTTTGCCCCGAAAGCTTGACTAGAAGTGGCTGAACTCATAAGACCGAATCGAAGGCGCTAGAAATGTTTCTTAGAGGTGGGATTCGTAATGAGAAAAAAAGTCAAGTTTAGTTCCTAGGACCTAGAATATTGCAGCTTCCCCTAAGGCTTGGTAGCATATTTGATATTCTTCCCCTTCTGTTTCTTCCTTTCCTTCCATATTTTATGGTGTCGTGTGAAGGAAAATTGCAAAGAAGGTTGTCTCATCAAAATCATATTTTTTTTACAGATTAACAAGAGTTGGAAGGGAGCGTGTAGGTCATCTAGTCCACCCCTGGCCAAGCAGGAGACCCTACATCATTTCTGACAGGTGGCAGTCCAGTCTCTTCTTGAAAGCCTCCATTGATGAAGCTCCCACAACTTCCGAAGGCAACTTCTGTTCCATTGGTTGATGGTTCTCCCTGTCGGAAAATTTCCAGGTTGAACCTCTCCTTGGTCAGTTTCCATCCATTGTTCCTTGTCCGGCCTTCAGGTGCTTTGAAAAATAGACTGACCCCCCCCCTCTCTGGAGCAACCTCTCAAGTATTGGAAGATGCTCTCCTGTCTCCCCTGGTCCTTCTCTTCACTCAACCAGCCATGCCCAGTTCCTGCAATCGATCTTCATCTGTTTTAGCCTCCAGGCCCTTGATCATCTTAGATAGATTCAGTTTAACAGAGTTGGAAGGGACCTTGTAGTCCATCTAGTCCATCCTCCACCCCCAGCTCCTCAAATATTGGAAGACTGCTCTCCTGTCTCCCCTGGTCCTTCTCTTCCCTAGACTAGCCGGGCACAGTTCCGGCAACCGTTCATTGTATGGTTTAGCCTCCAGTCCCCTAATCATCCTGGTTGCTCTTCTCTGCACTCTTTCTAGAGTCTCAACATCTTTTTTATAGTGTGGTGACCAAAACTGGATGCCGTATTCTAGATGTGGTCTTACTGAGGCTGCTTGATGATGATTAGATTAGATTTAGATTAGATTCAATTAATCTAGTCCATCTAGCCCAAACAGCAGTTCCTGCAACCGTTCTTCTTTTACATATCTGTTGTGATTCTTTTATCTGTACATATAAGTCTTATCTAATTATAAACACACACACACACACACACACACACACACACGCATTTATATTATTTCCTACATCTTTTTTCTTCATTCAATATATAACATTCTATATATTCTATGTATAACAACCTATATTACATTTGACTCATTGTGTATCCATTTCCTATTATTTATTTGCCACAGTCTATTTCGTGTTTCTATCTTTTAATCGTTTTCCGGGTTTGAGGTTGTTATTTTAATTTGTTGATCTTTCTTCCTTTCTTTTTTGCTTTCCTACTTCTCCCCCCTCCCTTTCCTCTAGCCAATTATACAATAAATCCCATACGGAGTAATATTCAGATTCTCCTTTCTCTTTTAATTCTTTCTTGAGCCTATCCATCTCTGCGCATTCCAATATTTTTTTTATTACGTTTTCTTCTGTTAGTGTGTAATTATTTTCCCAGCAATCATTCTTCTTGTGTTTTAGCCTCCAGTCTCCTAATCATTTTGGTTGCTCTTCTCTGCACTCTTTCCAGAGTCTCCACGTCTTTTTTTTATAACGTGGTGCCGTATTCTAGGTGTGGCCTTACTAAGGCTTTATAGAGTGGTTTTAGTACCTCACTTGATCTTGATTATATCCCTCTGTTAATGCAATTTAGGATTGCGTTGGCTTTTTTGGCTGCTGCCGCACACAGCTGGCTCATAGGCTGCAATCTCCGTTGTATAGTTTTGACTGAAAAGTGTTGTCTAGGCTGCATTAATGGAGGGATAGAATCAAGGTCACGGAAAGTGTTATAATAAGACCACATTTTGAATGTTGCATCCAGTTTTGGTCACCAGGATATAAACAAGATGTGGAGACTCTAGAAAGAGTGCAGAGAAGAGCAACCAAGAGGATGAGGGGCCTGGAGGATAAAATGCACGAAGAACAGTTACAGGAATTGGATATGTCTAATTTAATGAAGAGAAGGACTAGGGGAGACATGATATCAGTGTTCCAATATCTGATGGGCTCCTACAAAGATGAGGGAGTCAAGCTATTCTCCAAAGCACCTGAAGGCAGGACAAGAAGCAATGGATGGAAACTAATCCAGGAGAGAACCAACCTACAAATAAGGAGAAATTTCCGGACAGAACAATAAACCAGTGGAACAACTTGCCTCCAGAAGTTGTTGGTGATCCAACACTGGGGGTTTTCAAGGAGAGCTAGACAATCATGGTATAGGGTTTTCTGCCTGAGCAGGGAGTTGGACTAGAAGACCTCCACGGTCCCTTCCAATTCTGTTCTGTCATTCTGTTATTCTTCCAGAAAATAACCACCAGAAATGCTTACCTTGTGATCCATGATAGATTTTTCCAGGATATAGATATTTTTTCTCTCCATGCAAACCAGAAATTTGGGATATTGCAATCTCAGGAAGTCTGGTATTAATTCCACTTTTGATCCATCCCCCCCCAATCCCCCGCCGTAAGGCTCAAGAAAACCTAGATGATGCAATAACAAGAAAATGCAGTCAGTTAATTAATGGTGTAATTAAATGTGCATAAATATTTGTAAGTCAGCATATTCATCACCCACAAACGCTGGTGAGTGGATGCGTTTATGGAAAGCGCTTTTTCAGATAATTGCAGGCTGGTATGGAAACAGCATAATACAGAATTAGGAACGAATATTTCAAGCTAACCCAAACAAGGGAAAGATATACACATTGCAATTTACAGTGGGAGAAATGTAGAGAAGTCATTTTTTTTCTTCCTTGCCACTTTATTTGCTCCAGAATGTTCTCTCTTCTGTTTCTTGGAATAACAAAATAACAGAGCTGGAAGGGACTTTAGAGGTCTTCTAGTCCAACCCCCTGCTCAGGCAGGAAACCTTTTCCCATTCCAGACAAATGGCTATCCAATCTCTTCTTTGAAACGTCCAGTGTTGGAGTACTTATAACTTCTGGAGGCAAGTAGTTCCACTGGTTAATTGTTCTCGCTGTCAGGAAATTTCTCCTTAGTTCTAGGTTGCTTCTCTCCTTGATTAGTTTCCACCCATTGCTTGACTCCCTCCTCTTTGTGGTAGCCCCTCAAACATCAGAACACTGCTATCATGTCATCCTAGTCCTTCTTTTCATTAGAATAGAATAACAGAGTTGGAAGTGACCTTGGAGGTCTTCTAGTCTAACCCCGTGCTTAGGTAGGAAACTTTTTTCCATTCCAGACAAATGGTTATCAAACTCTTTTTAAAAACTTCCAGTGTTGGAGTATTTATAACCTCTGGAGGCAAGTAGTTCCACTGGTTAATTGTTCTCACATTCAGGAAATCTCTCCTTAGTTCTAAGTTGCTTCTCTCCTTGATTAGTTTCCACCCATTGCTTCTTGTTCTGCCCTCAGGTGCCTTGGAGAATAGTTTGACTCCCTCTTCTTTGGGGCAGCCCCTGAGATATTGGAAGACTGCTATCATGTCTCCCCTAGTCCTTCTCTTCACTAGACTAGCCATACCCCAATTCCTGCAACCATTCTTTTGTATATTTCAGCCTCCAGTCCCCTAATCATCTTTCATCTCGTGCATGAACAGAAATATTTTCTTTTTCGGGTTTCTATCACTATTCTGAGCATTTCAACTTTCAATTTTGGCATTTAGCAACTTCCAGGGAGATTCCCTGGGGCATTGACAGCTCAAGGCATGCTTCAACCTTAACTTGGCTTTATAAAACCATAAATATTAAATATATGTTCATCTCCCTTGGATTCAGTGCTGTGTATTGGAGTTGTTGTTTTTTTTGACAGCATCCATCCAGAAAGCAATCCATTGGTTATAGAGCAGTGTTTCTCAACCTTGGCCACTTGAAGATGTCCGGACTTCAACTCCCAGAATTCCCCAGCCAGCATTCGCTGGCTGGGGAATTCTGGGAATTGAAGTCCGGACATCTTCAAGTGGCCAAGGTTGAGAAACACTGTTATAGAGTTTTGTTCTTTTTCCCAGCCCTGAATGTTGAATGTTTATTTATCTTCCCTGGGATTGATGGATTGATGGATGCAGTGCCATTATTCTGTGGGGTCGGCTTGAACCAACCATCTGCTCACGGTCATTTTGAAAATAGCAGAACTGGGAAATTGGACAGGAGAGGATGTTGGGTTGGGTAGGAACTGTATCTGCCCATTTGTTAGCAATAATATTTTCATGGCCTTTCATTGTAAGATCTGTTTCTTTCTGGCAACTGGAAGCCGTTTCCACTAAAGCTTGGCCTAAATCAATTCAGCTCGGTAACAATTGCTCATCACACATATGGCTTCCTTAGAAACACACCATTATTTCTCATTTTGCCTACCTCTTGTTGTCGGGCACTCTTGTTTCCCCTGATTTGGGCTCCGGGAAAAAGAAAAATTGAAAGAGCATACGAGCCGAGGTGGCGCAGTGGTTAGAGCGCAGTACTGCAGGCTACGTCAGCTGATTGCTAGCTGCAATTCAGCAGTTCGAATCTCACTGGCTCAAGGCTGACTCAGCCTTCCATCCTTCTGAGGTGGGTAAAATGAGGACCCGGATTGTTGGGGGCAATATGCTGACTCTGCAAACCGCTTAGAGAAGGTGGGAAGCAGTATATAAGTCTATTGGGAAGGTAGGAAAGAGGAAGGAAGGAAGGAAGGAAGGAAGGAAGGAAGGAAGGAAGGAAGGAAGGAAGGACGGACCGTGGTGTCACAGTGGTTAGAATGCAGTATTGCAGCCTAATTCCACCAACAGTTCGATCCTGACTGGCTCAAGGTTGACTCAGCCTTCCATCCTTCCGAGGCGGGTCAAATGTGGACCCAGATTGTTGGGGGTAATATCAGTGGTGGGATTCAAATAATTTAACAAGCGGTTCTCTTTCCTCTGCCAGTAGTTTGATCCTGATCAACTCAAGGTGGACTCAGCCTTCCATCCTTCTGAGGTGGGTAAAATGAGGACCCATATTGTTGGGGACCATAGGCTGACTCTGTAAACTGCTTAGAGATGGCTGTAAAGCACTGTGAAGCGGGATATAAGTCCAAGTGCTATTGCAATTGTTATTCCTTTTCTCTCTGTCCCTTCCTTCCTTCCTTCCTTCCTTCCGTCCTGCCTGCCTGCCTGCCTGCCTGCCTGCTTTCCTGCCTGCCTGCTTTCCTGCCTGCCATGGTGCACAGTGGTTGGAATACAGTACTGCAGGCTACTTCTGCTGACTACTGGCTGCCAGCAGTTCAGCAGTTCAAATCCCACCGACTCAAGGTTGACTTTGCCTTCCGTCCTTCCAAGGTTGGTAAAATGAGGACTCCGATTGTTGGAGGCAATAGGCTGATTCTGTAAACTGTTTATAGAGAAGGCTGTAAAGCAATATAAAGCGGTATTTAAGTGCTGTTGCTGTTGGCTCTTTTGCACTTTGGTGTTGGAGAAGACTTTGGTACCATGGAGAGCGACAAAAGATTGGATCAGTAACCATTTGTCAAAACAAGTTGTGATGAGTTTTTGCTCAATGCTGTTGAGTTTTGAAGCATCTAAAGAGCATCAGGCTGCCTTCACCTTCATCTGTGGCACCTTGAGACGCCTTGCAAGTAGGTAAAAGAAAGATGCAGAATAACAAGAGGTAAGCAAAATGAAATATTTAAGGAAGATGTGTTTTCGTTCAGGTTTGCTAAGAGACCCCGGGCCTAGGAATAAGTTATATTCTCTTCTGTTGTTCCTTTGCATTTGAGAACAGGAATAGAGCTAACGGTGAGTGATAGAGATTTTATTTGTATGTTTCTCTCTGTGTGTATCACACGTCACGTTTTGCAAGCTCTGTAGACTTGTCAATCTCGGTGCTTTGCTGACATCGATGTGATGCCTGGATTTTGCATGAATAACATGTTCTGCTGCAGTTCTGAATTGGGAGGAAGGAAGGAGATAGGAAAGAGGGAGGGAGGAAGGAAGGAAAGAAGGAGATGGGAAAGAGGAAAGGAGGGAGTGGAGATGAGAAAAGGAAGTAGAGATGTAAGAAGAAAGGAAGGAAATAAGGAAGAGAAAGGAGGGAGTGGGGAAGGAGATGAAATAGAAGGGAGGAAGGAAAAGATAGGAAAGAGGGAGGAAAGAAAGAAGGAGATGGGAAAGAGGAAAGGAGGGAGTGGAGATGAGAAAAGGAAGTAGAGGTGAAAGAAGAAAGGAAGGAAATAAGGAAGAGGAAAGAGGGAGTGGGGAAGGAGATGAAATAGGAGGGGGAGGAAGGAAGGAGATGGGAAAGAGGAAAGAGAGAGGGGGAGATGAGAAAAGGAAGTAGAGAGGAGAGAAGAAAGGAAGGAAATAAGGAAGGAAGGGAAGGAAGAGACGAAATAGGGAGGAAGGGAGGGAAGAGATGAAATAGGGAGGAAGGGAGGAAGGAGATGGGAAAGAGGGAGGGAGGGGAGAAGTAGAGAAGAAAAAAGAAGAAGAAAATAAAGAAGGGAGGGAGGGAAGGAGGAAGGAAGAAAATATGAGAAAAGGAAGTAGAGATGAGTGAAGGGAGAAAGGAAAGGGAGGGAGGGAGGAAAGGAGGGAGGGAGGGAGGCAGCCAGTCAGGAGATGATAAAGGGAAGTAGAGGTGATGGAAGGAAGGAAGAATGAAAGAAAGAACCAAAGAAAGAACCAAGGAAAGAAAGATTTCAGAACCATAACTCTAAAACTTCCCACTGCTGGCAGCATAAATTTGAATTTCTATGATCTAGCTACGTGACTCAGCATTTATAAGATGCTTGATTCACAGCAACATCTCAGGGCATATAAAAAAAAATTGGCAGTCTCACTTAAAAAGAGATTTGTAGGCCAGCCCTGTTGCGTGCAGAAAATCCAGAACTGGCTGCTCATCTCTCTTAGAAAAATCTGGAATCCGTTCCACTGTGGTGTCTGCCAAGCCAACCTCCATCCCAGCAGTGAAAGCTCATAAGCCTGGTTGTGTTTACCCATCACACAAGCCGTGGCTTGTTGAACAAACAAACCACCTCATAGCTCAGTGCAATGCGGGAAACCACTCAGAGTCTGTAATTCACGGAGTATTATATTCTAGTTGCTGTTGGCAGGGAGGTAGAAGGATGCAGCTATATATTTTCAATTTCCAATTGAATATTGGATATCCTGACTGCCCCGTTCTTTTCAACGCCTTCTTCCTTCCTTCCTTCCTTCCTTCCTTCCTTCCTTCCTTCCTTCCTTCCTTCCTTCCTTCCTTCCTTCCTTCCTTCCTTCCTTCCTTCCTGCCGTCTGTTGTGGCCCGCCATATAAATCCAATAAACCTAAACCTAAACCTTTTGGATGCCTACGCATCCTTGGTTCTGTTTCCCACCCAAGTGCAGGAAATTTGGAAAATGGCTAGAACCTTAAAGGTCAAAAGATGCTGCCAATTTTGTGAAGATATAAATGTGCGGAACGGAGGCATAGCCAAAGGACGTCCTTCAAATTATGGTTCGCAAGCAGAATCCCAGGACTAAACCATGATAAGGACATTATGGCTAGTCAATGTGTCAGTTCCAATAGAAAAACCAGACCTTTTAAAGCTGCCCTTAGATTACTAAGCAACCCACATCCCACAGTCTAATTAGCACTGCCCCCTGAATTACCCTGGCTCTCATAGCTATAAGAACAAATTAACCTGTTTTAGCGTGACTTCAGCCAAGGGAGGACTTTGGGGGGAAAGCATCAACACGTAGGTGGAGACAACATTGAGCTAAGCATGTGATCCGGCTCCTTAGAAAGCAATTATTGTTCTTTCTTTCCGATTCCCATTCAGATCTTGCACCTCTTGTCCAGGGTTGGTGAATGCTCCATCAATGACAATGCATCTTCCACTGTGGGTTGACAGAAGTCAAACCATCCCTTTGTGGGAATGTTCTGACCCAGGCTTCCTTGGAAAGCAAGAAGCAAAGTTTTGGTCTTTTGTTTTCACGATCTGTGAATTGCTTTCATTCACAGTCAGCAAAGCTTTAGCAAACAGTAGGAACCGAATTCAGTATTTAGTCTCCCGGAAACATTTTTCCCCTCCCAAGCTGAGTGGGTTGATAAATCCCATGTTAGGGCTCCTAGACTCCTGCGGAAGTTCTACTCTAAGTACCCTGATAAACCCTGATCTTAATTGACTTGTACATCTCTTTTGTTCTCTTGTTCCTGGGTTGTTGTTTTTTTTTGTATCTGTTTTTCTTACAGGGATGACTTCTTTTCCTGAAGGAGGGCTGAATGTCAGCCTCCGCTTCGCTACTTGCTTTCGGCTGTCATTGAAACGGGGAGGAGGCATGGTATTTGGGAGGGGAAGTCTTAAGTACAGGAGTGATTATTAAAAGGGAGTTTTGTTCTCACCATCTACTGCGCATGCTGAAGATAGTGAATGTGCCTGCGAAGGCCAACTGTCCGGCATACCAACCTGATGATGCTTTTTGAAGATGGGACCCACATGACACCTGAGGGTTGTGCGGATTGGACTATGGGATGGGGTTACCAGGGGGAGGGAGTTGGGTCACTTATTGATATCTATGATTTCGCGTGCTTTTGCCTCAGATCTTGCTTTGCTTAGCTGCTATCCTTTCATAACCAGTAAAAGTACTCTTAATTCTGCGAAATGGAGTTAAGTGGTTTCTTTCTTGCTTGCTGAGGGAGGCTGGCTTGACATTTTGAGAGGAATGTTTATCCACATGCACCTTATCTCATTTGGAATGCTGCCAGATAACTAACTTCCCAACCGCAGGGCAAGGCAAAACTTGGCACAGAGTTTCTTATAGTCACAAACAGAACTTTCCACTCTTGAACCAACCGAAGGAACAAATTGTTTCCTGCAAAGCCCCCTCCCCACTCGCTCCTCTTTTGTCTCCTCTGAGGGGCCGATCACCTCCGTGGTGTGGCTTTACTCCCAAGTCGACCCTGCTTTCTTAGTTGTTCTTGTCTTCTGGCAGCTCTGTGCATGCGCACACTGGGAACAGGCTCCAGCTGTTCCTCTGCCTCGCTGCCGTCCAGCTCCTTCTCTGCCCTCGTCTGAGCTTCCCTCAGCCCCCAGGATTGGCCCATGTTCCTCCCCAACCTCCTCACTGTCCGAATCTGCTGCCAGCTCTGCGGGCCGCCGGTGGCCACAACAGGGAAAGGGATTTTATGAATGGAGCCACCAGGGTAAAGCTTCTCCCTGCATTGGGACACCTTCCTTGCAGGATTAGCCCGCAGGCAGATCAAAATCCGGGAAAGATGCCATAAGCAGGATCGTAAAAAAAAGCAATCATAACGTGATCCTTATCGCCGCTGATGAGATGTTGCATTTCTTCCCCCGTTTGGGGATCAGACGGTTATTTTTGATATTCGCCATCAGCCTTGGTAAATCAATTTTGAAAGAGAAAAGCTACAGAGGATGCCATGATGCAAATTACAATGGGAAGTACTAGTAATCCAATTTTACGGCCCAATTTTGGTGGTGCGCTAGAATTGCCAGTGCACAATTGGCTGCTTTCAATGTCTTTTAGCATTGTTAGATGTGAATAAATGCTACAGTTTTTGTAGCTAATGAGGGTTTTATTAACTGGATTTTTAAAAAAAAAAAATATATCGTCTCCATCTCATTCTTCCTCCCTTTCTCCTCCCTCCCTCCTCCCTTCTAACCTTCTCCTTTCTTCCTTCCTTCCTTTCCTCCCTCTCCTCTCCTTCCTTCCTTTCTCTCATTCTCAACTCCTTCCTTCCTCTCACTTTCCCTTCTTCCTTTCCTCCCTCCCTCTCTCCCCTCTCCTTCCTTCCTTCCTTCCCCCTTCCTTCTTTTCCTCCCTCCCTCTCTCCCCTCTCCTTCCTTCCTTCCTCCTTCTTCTTCTCCTCCCTCCCTCCCCTCTTCTTCCTTCTTTCCTTCCTCCTTCCTTCCTTTCCTCCCTCCCCTCTGCTCCCTCCCTTCCTCCTCCCTTCCTTCCCTCCCTCCCCTCTCCTTCCTTCCTCTCATTCTCATCTCCTTTCTTCCTCCCACTCTCCCTTTCTCTTTCCTTTACTCCCTCCTTCTCTCCCCTCTCCTTCCTTCCTCCCTCCCTCCTTTCTTTCCTCCCTCCCCTCTCCTTCCTTCCTTCTTTCCTTCTTTCCTTCTTTCCTTCTTTCCTTCCTCTCATTCTCATCACCTTCCTTCCTCCCACTCTCCCTTTCCTCCTTCCTTTCCTCTGTCCCTCTGTCTCCTCCCCTCCCTCCCTTCTGCCCTCCCCTCCCTCCCTCCCTCCCTCCCTCTCTCCCTTCCCTCTATACTGTAAGCATAGTAGAATTACTAAACCCGCCATCCTGGGCCCAACGTTTGGGAAGCCAGGCTCTGCCTGTCACAAGCCAGGACAAAGGGTGAGTGATGGAGGAGTAACACCTCCTTAAAAAACCTTGGTCCAGCTGGCCCGGCTGAGAGCACCTCGTAAGGGCCCCTTCTCAGGATTATGGGAGAAGACAGTCAATGTTTTGAAGGTGGAAGAGGGCTTTACACCCCAATGGCAGATCCAGCGGCAGAACCATCTTCTTCTTGCTTTGACCTCTTCCCAGAGCACGACACCATCGTCTTTGGAGACGGAAGGATACCAATGATGAATGATGATGAGTAGTCTTACTATGCTTTACTGGAAGCATAGGAGCAAATGATTCCAGCTTGAACTGTGTAATATTTCTTATATGGTGAAATGTTCTGCAGGTTGATTCATAGATGAAAGCATGGAAGAAAACTCTACTGGAATGGACAATGAAGGAAAGTCCATCGATTTCTAAGGTTTGGCCATTCTGTGCCAAGCAGCTTCTCCTATTCAGAGAATGAAAATAGCATTAATCCTTCTGAAAAGAACTAGCTCGCACTTCGGGTTCTTCACTGCAGTTTCCACCAACCAGTCCTGCCAACTTCACGATGCCAGCCAAGGAGATCCTTTGGCTACTGGCCCACACCCTGCACGATGGCCAGGAAAGTGATTTAATTGGAGCAAGTCTCCCTCACTTAGCAACAGATGCGGTCATACGTCAAGGATTCCCTGCCTGTTCTGTTATTCCAAGAAGGCCCATCAGTTCTGAAGGTCAGATCTTACGTCCAGAAGACACACATTGTGTAATTGGACAGACTAGGAATTTGCACTGGAGACAAATTGGCCAGTAAAGAATTCTATTCAATGTTCTATTCATTATTCTATCCTATTCTACTCTAACTTATTCTTACTCTTATTCGATTCCAATCCATATCCTATCCTATCCTATCCTATCCTATTCTATTCCATTCCATTCCATTCCCCATTCCATTCCATTTTCTCTTCTCTTCCATTCCCTATTCTATTCTATTCTATTCCATTCCATTCCATTTTCTATTCTATTCCAATCCATTCTATTCTATTTCATTCCATTCCCTATTACATTCCATTCAATTCCATTCCATTCCATTTTCTCTTCTCTTTCAATCCCTATTCCATTCCATTCCCTATTCCATTCCATTCCATTTTCTCTTCTCTTCTCTTCTTCTCTTCTCTTCCATTCCTTATTCTATTCTATTCTATTCCATTCTATTCTATTCCATTCCATTCCCTATTACATTCCATTCTATTCCATTTTCTATTCTATTCCATTCTATTCTATTCCATTCCATTCCCTATTCCATTCCATTCCATTTTCTCTTCTCTTCCATTCCTTATTCTATTCTATTCCATTCCATTCCATTCTATTCCATTTTCTATTCCATTCCATTCCCTATTACATTCCATTTTCTCTTCTCTTCTCTTATTCTCTTCCATTCCATTCCATATTCTATTCTATTCTATTCTATTCTATTCTATTCTATTCTATTCTATTCTATTCTATTCCATTCGTTTCCATTCAATTCAATTCCATTTTCCATTCCATTCCATTTTCCATTCCATTCCATTCCATTCCATTCCATTCCATTCCATTCTATTCTATTACATTTACTGTTCTGTTCTGTTCTGTTCCATTCCATTCTGTTCCATTCCGTTCCCTCTTCTCTTCTCTTCTTGTTATCTGTTTTATTCTGTAACCTGTTCTGTGTTCTGTATTCTATTCTGTCCTGTCCTGTCCTGTTCTGATCTATGCTGAGCATAGGGTTAAAAGTAAAACCCCAAATTCCTTTGGTTTGCATGCAGAATCTGCTCTGAGAAAGCAGCCCCCGGAATTAATTAAGCCGCGGACAGAAGGCCGGGGCTGGCCAGCCAACAAGCTGGGAGCTGTGTAAATCTTGCTTTAGAAATATCAATTTGTGTTATCAGACTTTACCTATAGATTTATGGACCTTTCAGGGCCTGCTTTCCTGCATGTAATCACTTTGGCATTTTCGGGTGAAAATCTCAGGTGAAGCTTCGCGTTGCCAGCGTGAAATAATGGGATATATTGACAGAGTAGCCAGGGAAGCAGTTTTGTTTAGAAAAATTGCTCATCTATGAAATGTCAAAGGTGTGGGGTGGAGGCAGAGGAAGTACATATTTCCAACCTAGAGGGCTTATTGCTGGTAATGGATGGGGAAGGAAACAACGGTTCGTGAAGTGGGTGGATGGGAGGAAACCTTGAAGAAGTTGGGGCCAAAGGCAGCCGAGCCAGTTTAGATTCGGTTTCATGGCTGGTGAAGAAAAGGGGGAAAAAAGCAATGCGATCCTAAGTGGCATTAGCAGAGGAAAACAATCAAGATCAAGGGAGGTAGAATAAAAAGGTAAAGGCAAAGATTCCCCTTGCACATCTGTGCTAGTCATTTCCGACTCTAGGGGGCGCTGCTCATCTCCGTTTCAAAGCCAAAGTGCCAGCGCTGTCTGAAGACGTCTCCGTGGTCATGTGGCCAGCATGACTCAACATCAAAGGCACACAGAATGCTGTTACCTTCCCACCAAAAGTGGTCCTTATTTTTCTACTTGCGTTTTTTTACCTGCTTTCGAACTGCTAGGTTGGCAGAAGCTGAGACAAGTCACGGGAGCTCACTCCATTATGCAGAACTAGGGATTCGAACCACCAAACTGCCAACCTTTCTGATCAACAAGCTCAGCGTCTTAGCCACTGAGCCTCCGCATCTAATAATAATAACAACATCATCAACAAAAAACATTAATAAACCACCCTACTTGGAACAGCTTATATCCTCTGACATTACCAATTCCTAAGTCCTTGGTTAGAACTTGAGCTGTTGAGCTACCAACCAGCCCCAAAGGCTGTGAATCTCACCAAAGATTAACATAATAATAATAATACTAATACTAATACTAATACTAATACTAATACTAATAATAATAATAATAATAATAATAATAACTCCGCCATTGCCGGTCCCAAGCCCGGATGAGAAAGGAGGAAGGTTGGGATCAGGTTGGCATCTGGTCCCGTAAAAACCCCCCCGCCAACCCATACAATATGGTGAAAAAAACAAATAAGAATTCCATACCGCATCGGTCGTCGCGCGGGTTAACAAGGGCCGCGGCGGATGTTGGGGTCCCTGGACATCCGTCGACAAGTGGGCTACAAGTGGACCAGCCAACAAAACGACAAAAATATAGTGCAGATGAAAACCGTGCCATAATGGCCTGTTACTACAACTCAGAGCCAGAAAAAAGAGGCTATTTAAAGCGAATGTATGAATTATGGAAACAACAATATCCAGATTCAAATGTTAGTGAACAACGACTAGCAGATCAAAGGCGATTTATTATACGGAATAAAGTGTTTAGTGAAGTTGAACATGAGGAAATTCAGGCAAATTGCAAAACTCAAAAAACAATATCACAAGCGGAAATAACTGATATTCAAGACACAACTAAAGACATTATAGTAGAACTCCCAGAAGAAGCTCTTAGGGAGGAAATAACATCACCACCACTAGAACCAGTTATCACTGAACCAACTGATGAACTAACTCAAAAACAAAAAGAATTGAAGGATAAGATCATGGAGCATTTTCTGCTTAATGAGGAAAGGCAACGTTTACCATTACTAAAAACTGTGCCGAAGAAAATTTTGGCCCCTATCATGAAAATGGTTAATGCAGTGTTTTCAACAATTGAACCGGGATCCATCTTGGAAACAAACCAGTTAATGTACAGCGCAGCTGTAATAGTCACTAATGAACTAGGCATTAAAATTAAAGTACCTAGTCATACAACAGAAAAAGTATCAAAGCCAAAGTGGAAAATCCGTTTAGAACAAAAAATAAAAAAATTAAGGGCAGATGCTAGTAACTTAAAGAACATGCATGAGCAACGGCTTAAAAACAACAAAATCATAGATCGGCTAATCAGGAGATATAGATTGGATACAAGAAACATCAATGAAGCTGTAGAGATTGTAAAACAGCAGATAACAGCAACAGCTAGAAAAATTGAAAGATATGAGGCACGAATCATCCAATATAAACAAAATCAGCAATTTCGATCAGACCAACGGCGTTTTTATCAAAGTCTTAATGTAAATGGTGACACCAAAAGTGAAAAACCAGAAAAACAGGCCACAGTTGAATTCTGGAAAGAATTGTGGGAAAATGCAAAGGACTACAACAAGGAAGCAAAGTGGATACATGACTTTGAGAAAAGCATTGGCAACAAACAAATGCAAGTATTAGAAATAACAACTGAGATGGTCAAAAATCGAGTTAAAAAGGTAAAGAATTGGACATCACCTGGAAAGGACCAATTACATGGTTTCTGGCTCAAATATCTGACCAGTTTACATGCAATATTGGCCAGGCAACTGAATGAAATTTTACAAAAGGGCCAAATTGATGAATGGTTGACAACTGGAAAAACATACTTGATTCAGAAAGATCCAACTAAAGGAACAACACCTGAAAACTATAGACCAATAACATGCTTGCCAACAACCTTCAAATTACTCACAGGCATTATTGCAGATAACATGATGGATTATTTGGAAACAAACAACATCTTGCCAGTAGAGCAAAAAGGCAACAAAAGAAGGAGCAGGGGCACAAAAGATCAGCTTCTAATTGATAAAATGATATTAGAAAATTGTAAGAACAGAAAAACGAACTTGAATATGGTCTGGATTGATTACAAAAAGGCATTTGACTCACTGCCACATAGTTGGATCATAAAATGCTTAGAAACAACTGGCATTAGCAAAAATATTACATCCTTTACTGAAAAGGCAATGAAACAATGGAGAACTGAGTTGGCAGTAGGGAATGAGAGCTAAGGAATGGTTAACATCAAGCGAGGAATTTTCCAGGGTGATTCACTTTCACCTCTTCTCTTCATCATCGCAATGATCCCACTATCAGTAATCTTAAAAAAAATGAAATTAGGCTACCAAACAGCCAAAAAAGCTGAAAAAATTTCGCATTTACTATATATGGATGATTTGAAACTCTATGGAAAGTCAGAAATAGAAATCCAATCATTGACAAACACAGTCCGAGTATTCAGCACCGATATTTCAATGCAGTTTGGCATGGAAAAATGCGCCACTGTATCCATAAAAAGGGGCAAAATCACTGCATGTGAGGGAATTGAAATGCCCAATGGCCAATTAATTAAATGCAAAGAAAATGAAGCCTACAAATACTTAGGCATTCTGCAGTTGGATAACATCAAGCATGGAGAAGTAAAAACTATTGTCAGGCGAGAGTACACCAACAGAGTTAGGAAAATTTTGAAATCTAAATTGAATGGTGGAAATACAATCAAGGCCATAAATACCTGGGCAATACCAGTTATAAGATACACAGCTGGTATAGTTAACTGGACACAAGCTGATTTGGACCTTTTGGACCGAAAAACCAGGAAACTAATGACAATGCACTACAGTTTACATCCACGTGGTGATACTGATAGACTGTACCTGCCCCGAAAATCAGGTGGCAGAGGATTATTACAAGTGAAGCAAACAGTTGAAGAAGAAAAACATGCACTGGCTGATTATTTAAAAGAAAGTCAAGAACATCTATTAATCGAAGTAAAGAACAAAAATCTACTGAAGGCCCAACAGACGAAACAAGAATACAGAAAAGATGTGATAAAATCAAGAATGGAGAGTTGGCAGAACAAAGCACTGCATGGCCAATTTCTGGAAAAAATAAAAGATAAAGTGGACAGTGAACAAACTTGGTTATGGTTAACAACAGGTACATTAAAGAAAGAAACAGAGTCACTAATCCTGGCTGCGCAAGAACAAGCTATCCGCACAAATGCCATTAAGGCCAAAATCGAAAAATCCTCTGATGATGCCAAATGCAGACTTTGCAAAGAAGCTGATGAAACTGTTGATCACATACTCAGCTGCTGTAAAAAAATCGCGCAGACTGATTATAAATTGCGGCACAATTCAGTAGCACAAATGATCCATTGGAATTTGTGCAAAAATTATAATATTAAAACAGCAACAAACTGGTGGGAACATCAGCCTGAAAAAGTCACCGAAAATCAGATGGTCAAGATCTTGTGGGATTTCCGTATACAAACCAACAAAATACTGGCGCATAATACACCAGACATCACACTGGTTGAGAAAAATAAGGTCACAATCATAGACATCGCAATACCAGGTGATAGCAGGGTCGCCGAGAAGGAACATGAAAAAATCGCAAGATACCAGGACTTAAAAATCGAAATTCAACGACTATGGCACAAACCAGCAGTGGTAATTCCAGTGGTAATTGGCACACTGGGTGCTATTCCAAAAGCACTGGAATTACATTTAAAACAGTTAAAAATTGACAAAATCACCATCAGTCAAATGCAAAAAGCCGCACTGCTTGGATCTGCACGCATATTAAGAAAATACGTTACGACGTCCTAGGCCCCTGGGTGGGGCCCGACTAGTAACCAATGCCAAATCCGGTGAAACAACTGGCCGCTGTGATACAATTGTATAATAATAATAATAATAATGTCATAAAATCAAGAATGGAGAGTTGGCAGAACAAAGCACTGCATGGCCAATTTCTGGAAAAAATAAAAGATAAAGTGGACAGTGAACAAACTTGGTTATGGTTAACAGCAGGTACATTAAAGAAAGAAACAGAGTCACTAATCCTGGCTGCGCAAGAACAAGCTATCCGCACAAATGCCATTAAGGCCAAAATCGAAAAATCCTCTGATGATGCCAAATGCAGACTTTGCAAAGAAGCTGATGAAACTGTTGATCACATACTCAGCTGCTGTAAAAAAATTGCGCAGACTGATTATAAATTGCGGCACAATTCAGTAGCACAAATGATCCATTGGAATTTGTGCAAAAATTATAATATTAAAACAGCAACAAACTGGTGGGAACATCAGCCTGAAAAAGTCACCGAAAATCAGATGGTCAAGATCTTGGGGGATTTTCGCATACAAACAGACAAAATACTGGCGCATAATACACCAGACATCACACTGGTTGAGAAAAACAAGGTTACAATCATAGACATCGCAATACCAGGTGATAGCAGGGTCGCTGAGAAGGAACTTGAAAAAATCGCAAAATACCAGGACTTAAAAATTGAAATTCAACGACTATGGCACAAACCAGCAGTGGTTATTGGCACACTGGGTGCTATTCCAAAAGCACTGGAATTACATTTAAAACAGTTAAAAATTGACAAAATCACCATCAGTCAAATGCAAAAAGCCGCACTGCTTGGATCTGCACGCATATAACGAAAATACGTTACAACGTCCTAGGCCCCTGGGTGGGGCCCGACTAGTAATCAATGCCAAATCCAGCGAAACAACTGGCCACTGTGATACAATTGTGATAATAATACCACCACTCTAGTATAATAATAATACCATTCTATAAATCCTTAGTAACATCACACCTAGAATACTGCATCCAGTTTTGGCCACTGTGCTATAAAAAAGATGTTGAGACTCTAGAAAGAGGGCAGAGAAGAGCAACCAGGATGATGAGGGGACTGGAGGCTCAAACATATGAAGAACAGTTGCAGGAACTGGGCCTGGCTAGTCTAGTGAAGAGAAGGACCAGGACAGGATAGCAGTCTTCCAATACTTGAGGGGCTGCCACAGACAGGAGGGGTCAACCTGTTTTCCAAAGCACCAGACAAGGAATAATGGATAGGAACTGAACAAGGAGAGATTCAACCTGGAAATAAGGAGGACTTTTCTGAGAGTGAGAACAATCAACCAATGGAACAGAAGTTGCCTTCAGAAGTTGTGGGAGCTTCATCCCTGGAAGCTTTCAAGAAGAGACCGGATTGCCATCTGTCAGAAATGGTGTAGGGTCTTCTGCTTGGGTGCGGGGTTGGACTAGAAGACCTACAATGTCCCTTCCAACCTGTTAATCTGTGAAATCTGAATCAAGCCAGTTGCTACGGTGATGAAAAAGAACATTTGCATTGAAAAACAGGCCCAGTGTGGATACATAGGCTGAAAACCAGGCCGAATATAATCCTCGACATGATCACAATTGAGCTCCAAATTTCCATCGCTAAGCAAAACTTTTGCCAAGTGAATTTTTTGCCTCCCATTTTACGACCTCTCTCGCCACAGTCGTTCGGTGAATCCTTGCCGTGCAATGGTCGTTAAGTGAATTTGGGTCCCCCATCCACTTTGGTCACAAAAGATGGACACTGCAAGCATCATAAATGTGATTCAGTTGCCAGCTTGGGTGGGAGGTTGAATTAGATGACCTACAAGGTCCCTTCCAGCTCCATTCTGATTGATTGATTCAACGTAGAAATAAGGAGAAATGTTCTGACAGTGAGAACAATCAACCCATGGAATAGAAGTTGCCTTCAGAATCTGTGGGAGCTTCATCACTGGAAGCTTTGAAGAAGAGACTGGACTGCCATTGGTCAGAAATGGTGTAAGGTCTCCTACTTGGGCAGGAGGTTGGACTAGAAGACCTACAAGATCCCTTCCATCTCTATTCTGATTGAATGATTCAACCTAGAAATAAGGAGGAATTTTCTGACTGTGAGAACAGTCAACAGAAGTTGCCTTCAGAAGTTGTGGGAGCTTCATCCCTGGAAGCTTTCAAGAAGAGACTGGACTGCCATCAGAAATGGTCTAGGGTCTCCTGCTTGGGTGGGGTGGGGGGTTGGACTAGATGACCTCCAAGGCCCCTTCCAACTCTGGCATTCTATATTCAAAGGAAGTTGCCTTCAGAAGTTGTGGGAGCTTCATCCCTAGAAGCTTTCAAGAAGAGACTGGACTGCCATCGGTCAGAAATGGTGTAAGATCTCCTGTTTGGGCAGGGGGGATTGGACTAGATGACCTACAAGGTCCCTTCAAACTCTGTTCATCTGTTGCCAAGCGTCCAAATTTGAATCACCTGACCGTGGGAATGCTGCCAATGTTTTTTTTAAAAAAAATTCTTGTAAACACTTATACACATTGACAAAAATATACACAACACTTACAAATAACATCAGAACTTCCCATTTCTTCTTACAGCAGATATCTATCGGTGCATCTTTACAAACATTTTTTTCACTCTCAATCTATACATTTTTACACGTATATTCCTATTATTTCTTACTCTTTTTCTTATGTTTGGTAATAATTGTTATTGCTCTTCTACTAATATATAACTTTTTCTAACGCTGTTTATCCTACTTTTCCTACCTTCCTATCACCAATTCTTACTTCTTCTATGAGTCAAACGATATTTTCCAGATTCTTATTTCCTGTTTCTATCATGTAACCATGTATATCATTTTCCCCAAATTAAATAGTACTCTGTTTCCTCCGTTCACTGAATTTCCTTGGTCAATTTATCCATCGCTGCACATTGTAAGTTCTTCCGTATTACCTCATCCTCATTCGGTATTGTGTTGTTCTCCCATTTCTGCGCATGCGCTATTCTAGACGCTGTGATGATATGCAGAATGAGATATAAAGTCTCATTATTGTATTTTTTTTAAAAAATTATTTTATTTTTTATTTTTCATTACACAGACAACAATGGGAAAGGGAGAAGATGGAAAAAAAGGGGGGGAGGGGAAACCCATCTTCACATACAATATGTCGTTTAATCACAGGTGCATCCCTACTAAGTTTATACGTCCCGTATCTCTCTGTTGTATATTTAATAAGCACCACAATAAGCTAGGGTTTAAAAAACAAAAAACAACAAAATAAAACAAGAGAAAAAAAAAGTCTCATTATTGTATTTTGTTGTGGTTACGCCTCAGTGGTGGATTCGGCTTCCCTTTGCTACCGGTATGCTGCGCATAGGGCCGGGCATCCTAATCATGCACACATGCGCATGCCACCACCCCTGCAACACCCAGCTGCTCGGCGGAGGTCGCACAGGTACCACACACTGTGTGTGCATGCGCAATTGGCCGGTCATGTTATAAACAGGTATGGAACGCAGGCAGGTGGGCGGGCCAAATGAGCCATTCTACTGGTAAGGTGACCGCTGCTCCCGTCTTCTACTGGTATGGTACCGTATAGATTGGAAACCGGATACATTTTTATTAGACATAACAGTGGTGGGTTTCAGCCAGTATGGCTGTACCGGGCTGTACTGGCTGAAACCCACCACTGTTATGCCTAATAAAAATGTCTCCGGTTTCCAATCTATATGGTTCCCTGTTATAGTTCCAGCCAGTTTTTGATTTTGGCCAGAATTTTGTTGCCACCTCGCATGTCCACCATGTATGGCGGTATGTCCCATATGCTGCCAAAATTGTAACTGTGAAAAATGGTCATGAGTCACTTTCTTCAGAGCCGTTGTAAGTTTGAACAGCCACTAAATGAGCTGTTGAAAGTCGAGAATGATCTGTAGGGAGCCCCCTCCTTCTCTCTGTCTTAATTCTTTCATCAGCTATCTGTCTGCCTTGTCTCCTTTTCTTTTGGAAAGAGGGGGGGGAATCTTAAAATGATTTATTCCTCTCTTCATGTGGCTTAGTCACTGATCTGTTTTTAAATCCGCTCGACTCTAGACATGCAATTACTGCCCAGGTCTGTCTGTCACTGAGGGATTCGGAGCCATAAACACCGAAGGACGTTTGACACTGGCTCTCTTTTTTTTCCTCTTGATCCTTTGCAAATTGGGGTCAGGCCACGCTCTGAAGGGAGAAACAAGCTGTTTGATAGCCCAGCCTGCTTCCTCATTCATAACCAGCAATCTGGAGGAAGTGCAACGACTAGCTGAGAATATTAGTCACAAAGTAGGAAAGTTCTCCTTTGGCCTAATTTTCAGGTTGGTTCAGAGAGAATGAGAGAGAGAGAGAGAGAGAGAGAGAGAGAGAGAGAGAGAGAGAGAAGTGTGCTCTTAAATTGCTCTCGATGGCTGTATTCCCACAGATGAGGGGAGGGGGCCCTGCTAATGAATGGACTCAGTGCACAGACCACTGTGCTCTATTTTTAAGAGTGTGGAGAGGGGGGAAAGCATCAGATACAGTAGACGGCTTGACAGAGGGTGTCTCACAAATTGAAAGATAGAAGAGAACCTTTGTAGCTCAGGATTGAACTCTGGAGTCCTTGGTGGTCTCTGAGCTTGGTTGTTGTCTTGCAGATGTTCCATGACCCAACTAGGTAACAACATCAGAGCTAGAAGGGGGTGGGGTTTGTGGAGTAGAGGAGGAGGAGGAGGAAGAACAGGAGGAGTTCTTGGTGCTGAGTTTGTTTTCTTGCGGATGTTTCATGAGCCAACTAGGTAACATTATCATGTAGATATATAGATGATAGATGTTGATAGATAGACGATAACTAGATAGCTAGATAGATGATAGAGGATAGATGGATACATAGCTAGATAGCTAGATAGATAGACAGACAGACAGACAGACATAGATGATAGGTAGATTAGATAGCTAGATAGATGTAGATAGATGATAGATGATAGGTAGATAGATATAGAAATATAGAGATATAGATATATGAGAGAGAGAGAGAAAGAAAGGGAGGGAGGGAGGGAGGCAGGCAGGCAGGATGCTGACCTAGCAGTGAATACACTTGCTTTCCATTTGGAAGGCTGAGAGTTCAATACTAGGTAGTAGCAGATGTTTATTTCCTAGGGCGCAATGAAAAAAATATGTGCTGTGAACTCTGTGTGGTGTCAGGCAGGGCATCTGACCAGTAAATGCTCAACTCCATCCAGTTGCCCAACTCTAGTCTGAATTAAGTGATTACAGGGTCGTAAAGATGAGATGAGATGGATGGATGGATGGATGGATGAATGGATAGATAGATAGATACATAATGAATGGATTCGTGGATGGATTAATGAATGGATGGACAGATCTGTCTGTATAATGTTGTCTATCTATCTATCTATCTATTTATCTATCTATCAATCAATCAATCATCAATCATCAATCATCTATCTTCTATCGTCTATCATCTGTGTATCTATCTATCTATTTATCCATCTATTATCTGTCTTCTGTCTGTCTGTCTGTCTATCTATCTATCTATCTATCTATCTATCTATCTATCTATATATATATATATATATATATATATATATATATATATATAATCTATCTGTATCTATCTATCTATCTATCTATCTATCTATCTATCTATCTATCTATCTATCTATCTATCTCTTATCTACCTACTTACCTACCTACCTATCATCCATCCATCCATCCATCCATCCATCCATCCATCCATCTATCTATCTATCTATCTATCTATCTATCTATATCATCAGCACTGGGAAATAGTTAGGAATAAATACATTGAAATGTACGTCTATTCAAACTTTACATCTCTGGGACGGGTCAAACAACTATAGGTTGGGAGAAGATGCATGCTTTATGAGATGACCCTGTGTGTGCAACATAAGTGATATTTTATCATTCTCCCAGGAGAAGCAAACACTGAACATCAGGACCGTGGCTATCTATCTCCATGGAGATGCAATTCGGAATTACCATCGTTGCATAATTTAAGCCATCTGCCTCTTAGCTTGGCTCCTTTTCAGTTGCCACTGTAGGTATTAAGAAGTGGAGCAGTGAAGATCTTACGCCTCTGGAGGGTCTCCACTTTCTGGTTTTAAAAGAGGAAACAGTTCATCCTTGTTCCAAAATGCCAGCCAAGAGAACGTGGAATGTTTGTGTCCAGAAGCCAAGTTTAACAGCCCTCCCATAAAGCTCATCTCTTTATGCCATGGGAGGAAATGTTTCATTTCACCACCGTCAGCTCATAATTGAAACATCTGAACGGGGACCGAAAGAATGGCGCAAACCTTTCTCACGTCCCTTCTGGTCTGCTGGTCTTCACTGACGCGCTGCTGACATGCTTAAATTAATCAAAACAGGACATGCTAATGGAATGCCTTGGAAGACATTTCAAGAGGAGAAGACATTGGCCGTCGGCGAAATCAAGGCTGGTCTGGTGATGACCCCAGTTTGACTCGCAGGAGGGATCAGAAGAGCTGAAAACACTGATTCCAGATATCTGCCAGAGAAGGAATGGCAAAACTGGAGGCGGAGTCAAAAGAGGAGTTAGTCTAGTATCCCTACATGACCACAAGCAGATGAAGTCCAGCGCCCCTTGAATTCTGTTGACCCTTATCCAACTCCAAGCAGGTGCTAACTATTAGCTGAGGTCCAGAATTGTATAGGGCAGTGATGGCTAACCGTTTTGTCCTCGCGTGTTGAAATCACACATGTGCATGCCCACACCCTCAATGCAATGCGCCCCCTACCTCTGTGCATGTGTGCAACCCCCCTGCTCCCTTTTGGGCCTAGCAGGCCTCCCTGAAGCCACCTGGGACCAAAAGCAGGCTGCAGATGGGGCGCCACACACCCCACACCATGTTTTGGGCCTAGCAGGCCTCCCTGAAACCTCCTGGAAACAAAAACGGATCACGGAGGAAGCATTACATTCTCCCCCCATGGCCCGTTTTGGGCCTAGCAGGCCTCCCTGAAGCCTCCTGGAACCAAAAACGGATCACAGAGGAAGCGTTACATCCCCCTCATGGCCCGTTTTGGGCCTAGCAGGCCTCCCTGAAGCCTCCTGACATCCCTCCTGCACTCCCCCATCCCCATGCATACACATGCAACCCCCCTGGGCATGCACTTGCATCTCCCATGCAGCAGCGATCCAAAAATCAGCTGACCGGTGGGAGGCGTGCATGCATTACGCAGTGGAGCTGAGCTGGGGCTACCGCTCCTGTGCCCGCAAAGTGGGCTCAGTGTGCCACCTGTGGCACGCATGCCATAGATTCGCCATTGTGGGTATAGGATCTTGTTCTGACCCCCCTCATCCCACACCAACACACTCCAAGCCAAATATAAGTTACGGCATTTAATTAACAGACAGGCAGCAAATTGGCACAGACAAGCTTGGGCAGCAATCCAACACAGATAAGCCATGGCAGCAATCCAGCCTGCCAAGATCACAATAATGTTCTTCAACATTAGTTCCTGCGTTGACTTCTGCAAGAGGGGCATGTGCACAAGCAGTCCTTTTATAGTCTGGAGAGGAGCATAATGACCACCAGGTGAGTGCAATTACCTCCTATAACTGCACAATTGTTCCTGACGCCTATTAGCTCTTCAGCGCTTGGCATCCAGGAACAACTCACTGCTGGCGTCTGGCTCACTCTCCCTTGTCTCCTCCCCACTGGTCCAAGGCTCAGGCACCTCCTGGTGGCCAACCAGCCTCTCTGCGCCCTGCTCGGAGTCAGAACTCTGTCCAGGGTCCTCACATCCTCCAGAGCCGACTCATAGGGCCCCTCGCTGTCGGAGTCTGGTGGCAGCTCCAACGGCTCCTGCTGGGTCACAACAGGATCTCCTGCTTGAGAAGGGGGAGTTCGACTACAAGATTTCCATGGTCCCTTCCAGCCCTGTTATTCTACGTTCTTAAATTCCTATGGTTAGTTTTTTTTTTTTTTAGCAACAAATCAATTTAATTGGACCTTCACACGAGGAAGGTCAGAAGGGGTTCTTCTCCACTGAAAATGTGGTGGGTTGATGCTTCAAGGACCGAGCAGTGTGCTTTCCCCAGCAATAGAAGATGGAACTCATTTTTCCACTCATCTCTGATTCTTTTAACGCAAGAAAAGGGGCTCTGGCAGGTTGCGAGCTTCATGAAGTAGCTGGTGGCTCTTTTTGGCAGTCAGAGCAACCTTTGTCATCTTCCTATTTTTGTCTTGCCATCTACTTCAGCCTTGGAGTGCCTTCTGGCGCCTTTTTGTCAGTCTTTAGACTTCGCTTGATTGCCACACTTCAGAAGTGAAGAGGCTGCTGCTTTAATACTGCTTCACATGGCCCACATTTTTGTCATGTCTAGGGAAGCGATGGCAGACTTTTTTGGAACCAAGTGGCCAAACCAGAACCCTGTGTGCATATTTGTGCACTGGAGTGCTGGAAACCTGAAAACCAGCTGGCCGGTGCATGCATGCCTATTTTTGGGCCATTTCAGGCTGGTTTTGGGGGCATTTTCAGGCTGTTTTTTAGTGTAATTTTTGTGCCGGTTTTCAGCCGTTTCCACACCATTTTTCAGGCCAAAACCGGATTGAAAATGGTCTGGAAAACAGCTAAAAAACGGCCCGGAAAATGGCCTGTTTTTTGGTCATTTTCAGTCTGGTTTTCGGGCCGTTTTCAGACCATCGTTCGTGTCATTTTTGTGCTGGTTTTTAGTCTTTTTTGCACTGTTTTTCAGGTCAAAATTGGATTGAAAGTTGCCTAGAAAATGGCCTAAAATCAGCCCGGAAAATGGCCTTTTTGGGGGGCATTTTCAGGCTGTTTTGGGGTGTTTTCAGATTGTGTTCTGTGTCATTTTTTTGCTGGTTTTCGGCCATTTTCATGCCATTTTTGAAGCCAAAACCAGATTGAAAATGGCCCAGAAAATGGCCTAAAAATGGCCTGGAAAATGGCCTATTCTGTATTTAAGACTAGTTCTATATGCATTCTGCCTCTTCATCACTGGATATTTATATGTATGTATGTATGCATGCATGCATGCATGCATGTGTATACACACACACACACACACACACACACACACAAACACATATAGCATTTGTGCTGATAAATTTGTGCTGATAACAAGGCAACATAAAAAAAAATGGCTTTCTGCCTGGATGGCTCCTAGAGTGAGCCGATAGACAGAAAAGGGAAGCAGTATGCTCCCTCCCATATTTGGGCATATCAGGGGTTGTGACACAATGCTTTCTGCTCTTCCTTCTTCCAAAGCTTACGTTTTGTGGGGGGAAATGGGGGAAAGTTGATTATTTGAGCACGGGCCAGGTAGAAAGGGAGGTCATATGCCTTGTTATGTTTTTGTTTGCAGCTTCTACAGTCTAATTTTGGCATCCACAATTGCATTAAAACCTCCTATTGTACATATATTTTCATAGTAGATTTCAATAATCTTCTTATGGAGGTTTGTTTTTTAAAAAAAATATAATTCTTCTTGTTTGCTATTTGGTGCATACACTGCAATCAGCAGAATCTGTTTCTGATTTATTACAACCTCCACCATCAATATTCTCCCTTCTTCATCTGACTATACTGGTTTAACTTTTAACGTTTCTTTAACATATAATGCCCCCCCTCTTTTTCTTTTGTTCTGCTAAGGTAGAGTATCATTTCCCAATTTTAGGATATTTCAGTAGGTTGCCGTGTTGTTTTTTTAATATGCACTTCTTGAAGACAAGTTAAGTCCAATTTTGATTTATGTAATTTCATAAACATTGTTTTCCCTTTTCCCAGGGGAGTTCAATCCATTTATGTTAATCGATAACATCTGCATTTTCTCTTCCATCACTTCATTTATATATAGGTTGTACACTCCTAGTTGTTCTTATCTCTCTCTTCTTTTGCTCTTGCACCTTCTCGTTCTGCTTGCTCTCTTTTCTCATTTTCACTCTCTTCTTGTTGTGGGGGAAAACGGGGAAAGTTGATTATTTGAGCAGGAGATCACGTGGCTTGTTATGGGTGTGGCTTAAAAATGATTGAAAATCCATGCCAGTTTAAAGGCTCGGCTATCGATTTATGCTACTTTGTGGCTAAGAACAAGCTTTGCATGAAAAAAATAATAAAGGCTCCCAATTCTGGCATTTTCAATTAAAAGAAAACCAAGGCATTGATGATGGGAAATCTTGTTTTTCTGTTTTTTTTAAATTTTATCTTTTTTTGAGATTCCTGCCAGCTCATTTCATATCGGACAAACAGAACAGCTTGATTCAATGGAGTAGTCAATGGTTTGAGGGGTTTTTTTTGAAGGAAAAGTGACTTGATTGTTATAATCAAAGGGGGAAGAAAGGGGGGGGGGCTTGGCAGTTTGAATTTTCAGGTTCTAATCCCATCCAATCCTTTTCCTTTTTTAAATATAAATTTTGTTTTTATTTTTTTCCAGTATAAACATTCATATTTTATGGATCTAGTCCAACCCCCTGTCCAAGCCGGAGACCCTATACCATTTCTGACAGATGGCAGTCCAGTCTCTTCTTGAAAGCCTCCAGTGATGAAGCTCCCACAACTTCCGAAGGCAACTTCTGTTCCATGGGTGGATTGTTCTCCTTGTCAGAAAATTTCTCCTTGTTTCTAGGTTGAATCAATCAATCAATCAATCAGAATAGAGATGGAAGGGATCTTGTAGGTCTTCTAGTCCAACCCCCTGCCCAAGTAGGAGACCCTACACCATTTTTGACAGATGGAAGTACAGTCTCTTCTTGAACGCTTCCAGGGATGAAGCTCCCACAACTTCTGAAGGCAACTTCTGTTCCATGGGTTGATTGTTCTCACTTAACCACCGTTAAGATACAAAGTCACCCCTAAAAAGGAGAAACTACATCTCCACAAAGGATAATGATGAGAAAAAGGACATCTGTGTGCTCGAACATCGTCCATAGGTTAAGCTGGGAGGATAACTGGCATTGAGGTCTGCTTCCTTTTGAGGCTTAGATGTGGCAGTTGGGCAGCTGGTTGACTTGCAGCAGAGAACGGGCAGTCATCCTTACTGAATTAGGGTGTCATCCAAAACTTTGAAGGGCTTGTAGATGATCCAAGCCTATCTGGCCTACAGTGGAGCTTTATGGATTCATTTCAAGTCCAATCTGTGTTAAACACTCACTCAGGAGCAGAGCTCAGCTATGGAGGTCTGATTAGGGGAAAGGTTTTGATTCCAAAGCCTGGACACAGAATTTCTTCCCTTGCTGTTCCCTCACTAAACCCGCCATCCTGGGCCCAACGTTTGGGAAGCCAGGCTCTGCCTGTCACAAGCCAGGACAAAGGGTGAGTGATGGAGGAGTAACACCTCCTTAAAAAACCTTTGCCCAGCTGGCCCGGCTGGGAGCACCTCGTAAGGGCCCCTTCCCAGGGTTACGAGAGAAGACGCCCAACGGGTTTGAAGGCGGAAGAGGGCTCTACGGCCCAACGTCAGATCCAGCGGCAGAACCATCTTCTAGGAGAAGGGAAACTCCGATGACAAACCTCCACTGTCTTGTGGCTGCATCCACTCCTGGAAAAGGCTTCAGGAGTCAACCTCCAGGCAAAATCCGGAGCCGGAGTCCCGGAGGCAGTTCGTGACTGTGGACAACCACGTTGTGTTAACTCCTGCAATGCAGCTGAATGACTGTGCCGTTCCATTGGACTATTTCAGCCACGTGGAAAGGGAGGATCTGCTGCTTGGGTAACCATCTATCCTCCAATACAATACAATAGCAGAGTTGGAAGGGACCTTGGAAGTCTTCTAGTCTAACCCCCTGCCTAAGCAGGAAACCCTGTACTGTTTCAGACAAATGATTATCCAATCTCTTCTTAAAAACTTCCAGTGTTGGGGCTTTCACAACTTCTGGAGGCAACTTCTGTTCCCCTGATTAATTGTTCTGACTGTCAGGAAATTTCTCCTCAGTTCTAAGTTGTTTCTCTTCTTGATTAGTTTCCACCCGTTGCTTCTTGTCCTGCCCTCAGGTGCTTTGGAGAATAGCTTGACTCCCTCTTCTTTGTGGCAAGCCCTGAGATATTGGAAGACTGCTATCATGTCTCCCCTAGTTCTTCTTTCTATTAAACTAGATATACCCAGTTCCTGCAACCGTTCTTCATATGTTTTAGTTTCCAGTCCCCTCATCCTCTTTGTTGCTCTTCTCTGCCCTCTTTCTAGAGACTCAACATCTTTTATACATCATGGCGACCAGAACTGAATGCCGTATTCCAAGTGTGGCCTTACCAAGGCCTTATAAAGTGGTATTAACCCTTCACGTGATCTTGATCCTCTCCCTCTGTTGATGCAGCCTAGAACTGTGTTGGCTTTTTGGGCAGCTGCAGTTAGTTTGTCACTCATGCACAAGATAACAGGAATAAGAATAAACATGAATAAGAACATAGGAAATGGGTACAAATAAATGGGGGCAGTAGGACAGGGACGGTAGGCATCAGTGGTGGGTTTCAAAAATTTTTCGAACCTACTCTGTGGGTGTGGCCTCCTTTGTGGGAGTGGCTTGCTAGCCATGTGACCTGGTGGGAGTGGCTTGCCAGCCATGTGTTTTCTTTCTCTCTCTCTCTCTCTCTCTCTCTCTCTCTCTCTCTCTCTCTCTCTCTTTCCTTCCTTTTGTCTCTGTCCCTTTTTCCTTTTTTTCTTTCATCTCTCACTTTTTCTTTCTTTTTTCTTTTTTCTTTATTTCTTTCTTCCTTCCTTTCTCTTTCTCTGTGTGTGTCTGTGTGTGTGTGTGTGTGTGTCAGTGGTGGGTTTCAAAAAATTTTGGAACCTCTTCTGTAGGTGTGGCCTGCTTTCTAGTGGAACCTCTTCTAACCGGTTCGGTAAATTTGACAAACCAGTTCTACTGAACTGGTGCGAACTGGTAGGAACCCACCTCTGGTAGGCATGCTGGTATGATTATTCATGCGTCCTTTCGGGACCTCTTGGGAATGGGGTGAGGTCCACGGGAGACAGTTTGAGGTTGAAGCTGTGTTGGTTAGAGGATTAATAATGGAGTCAGGTAGAGCATTCCAGGCATTGACCACTCTGTTCCTGAAGTCGTATTTTCTGCAATCGAGTTTGGAGCCGTTTCCCTTGAGTTTGTATCTGTTGAGTTTGTATCATGTATTATTTCAGTTGGAGCTGAAGTAGTCATTGACAGGTAGGATGTTATAGCAGATAACTCTGTGTACTACACTTAGCTCACATCGAAGGCAGCATAGTTCTAGGTTATCCAAGCCCAAAATTTCGAGCGTGGTGGAAGAAGGGATTCTATTGTGAGCAGAGGAGTGGAGGACTCTTCTCGCGAAATATCTCTGGACTCGCTCGATTGTATTAATGTCCGATATGCAGTGTTGATTCCAAACAGATGAGCTGTATTCGAGAATTGGTCTAGCAAAGGTTTTGTATGCCTTAGTTAGCAGTACAGTGTTACCAGAGAACAAGCTTCACGATATTAGGTCAACAACTCTTAATGCCTTTTTTGACAATGCTGTTACAGGGAGCTCTGGGGCTTCGATCATTTGATATGAATACTCCAAGGTTTTTGACAGAGTGAGGGTCGAAATGGCCATGGATGGTGGTCTTGTATTGATAATATCTCATCGATAATATCTTCTGATATAGCAATAGCAATAGCAGTTAGACTTATATACCGCTTCATAGGGCTTTCAGCACTCTCTAAGCGGTTTACAGAGTCAGCATATCGCCCCCACAATCTGGGTCCTCATTTTACCCACCTCGGAAGGATGGAAGGCTGAGTCAACCCTGAACCGGTGAGATTTGAACCGCCGAGCTGCAGAACTAGCAGTCAGCTGAAGTGGCTGCAGTACTGCACCCTATCCACTGCGCCACCTCGGCTCTATATTTTAGGGGTTGCCACAAAGAAGAGGGAGTCAAGCTATTTTCCAAAGCACCTGAGGGTAGAACAAGAAGCAACATGTGGAAATTAATCAAGGAGAAATCCTTCTTTCTCTCCTTCCTTCCACCCTCCCATCCTTCTCTCCTTCCTTCCCTCCTTCTCTCCTTGCTTCCTTCCTTCTCTCCTTGCTTCCTTCCTTCTCTCATTCCCTCCGTCCAATATCTCACGGGTTGCCCCAAAGAAGAGGGAGTCAAGCTATTCTCCAAGGCACCTGAGGGTAGAACAAGAAGCAACAGGTGGAAACTAATCAAGGAGAGAAGCAACTTAGAACTAAGGAGTAATTTCTGACAGTTACAACAATTAATCAGTGGAACAGCTTGCCTCCAGAAGTTGTAAATGCTCCAATGCTGGAATGTTTTAAGAAGATGTTGGACAACCCTTTGTCTGAAGTGGTGTAGGGTTTCCTGCCTGGTTGGACTAGAAGACCTCCAAGGTCCCTTCCAACTACTCTTCTCTTCTCTTCTCACTTTCTAACAGTGAGGACAATTAACCAGTGGAACAGAAATCGTGGGCGCTCCATCACTGGAGGTGTTTTAAAAAGAGACTAGACAGTTCCTTATCTGAAATAGTATACGTTCTCCTGCTTGAGCAGGGGGCTGAACTAGAAGACCTCCACGGTCCCTTCCAGCTCATTCATTCTTTTCTGTTCCACCGAGAATTATTTCCTAGGTCGCAGGCAGACCTAAGGGAAATAGGTCAATCCTAGCAGGGCAGAAATTCTGTACAATTCTCTCTCTCTCTCTCTCTCTCTCTCTCTCTCTCTCTCTCTCTCTCTCTCTCTCTCTCTCTCTCTCTCTCCCCCCCCTCTCTCTCCCCCACTCACCCTTCCGTCTTAGTTGCTTTGCATAATGCCGGTTGCTTAAATGCAAGCTTTTTAATTGAGTCCTATTAGACTAGCAGGAGATCAAGGAGGTGAGCAGTGAATCTAGAAGAGTGCTTCTGAATGACTCTTCTCGCTCAGCTCATTAGAGACAAGTGGGAGTTTGTCTGTGGGGGGATCAGGAGTGACTCCGAGAGTCCCCCTCCGAGGGGTGGTACGGGGAGCCTCTGCTCTCGTTTCATCTCCTGGCGGCTGGTCCAGCAAACCTAAGCAGATGTTGTTGTTCTAATCAAGGGCTGATTTTGTAGCCCTCGTTTGTCATCAGGAGACGAGGGAGGGCTCTCCAAGCCTATTGAAAGTTTTCTGGAAAAAGAAAGAAAGAAAATTCGAATTTTCAAGTGGACCTTCTTGGAGAACTGAACTTCTCCATCATCGGGAAGCGCCGTCCTGACCCAGGCTTCCTGAGAGCCTGAAGTAAACTCCTGGTCCCGACAAAAACACCTTTTATTCATGGACTGTGAATTCTGCTCATTCCCATCCAGCAAAGCCTTTCACGGGAGGATTTACGGTCACAGACCTTATCTGGCTTGGAGAGCTGCCAGGCCAATATCTGCAAAACCTGGCAAGGAGTCTCGGAGAGTCATGAACCAATGAAGTGAACTAATTGCCTCCTGCAAATTCCACTCCCCTTTTGCTCCTTTTTTATTTCTTCTGGGAGGGGCCATTCACAGTCCCCCTGTGGCCTTACTCCCAAGTTGGCCCCTGTTCTTTAACTGCTCCCTTCGTCTGGCAGCTCTGCGCATGCGCACACTGGGAACAGGCTCCGGCTGTTCTTCTGCCTCACTGATGTCTGACTCTGAAGGCAGCTGATAGCTGTCAGACGGTTCTGGCCCCCTCTCTGCCTCCGACATAGAGGCCTCATCAGAGCCTTCCACAGACTCCAGGACTGGCCCAGGTTTCTCCCCAACCTCCTCACTCTCCGACTCTGCTGCCAGCTCTGCTGGCTGGCCACAACAGTGGCGATGGAGTCATATTTTCTGCAATTGAGTTAGTGCTTGGCTAAGCCTGAAGAAGTTTAAGGGTTAGGGCCCACTGAATAGCGTGACACAACAACTGTTGTTTTGTGTGTTGTTTGATCCAGGCATCCTTGCGTCAAGAGGGGACAAGAGAAGAGCAATGAAAGGAATCCATAATGGGGGGAAAAAACGGGGAAACAGCAGAAGATCTGAGAGCTCCTTGATGCTTACAGATGTTTCATGACCCAACTAGGCAACCCCATCAGTTCTAGAAGGGTGTGGGGTGGATGAAGTAGAGGAGGAAGAGGAAGAAGATGAGGAGGACTGTGGGGTCCTTGGCACTTTCTCAAACAATTTGGTTGTTTTCTTTTGCAGACGTTCCACGACCCAACTAGGTAACCTCATCAGTGCACTGATGATCATCTTTGGTCATTACCCAACACTGATGATGTTACCTAGTTGGGCCATGAAATGTCTGCAAGAAAACACCCTGAGCTGCAAATAAACTGGCATGTTTTTAAAGTCTTCAATTGTTTCTTGTTACTTTTTTCCCCCTCCACAGTTCTGGTGAGGAAGTAATTTGGGCTTTTTTTTAATCAAGACTCGAATGGGACACGGTGGCTCAGTGGCTAAGACACTGAGCTTGTCGATCAAAAAGTTTGGCAGTTCAAATCCCCAGCGCCGCATAACGGAGTGAGCTCCCGTGACTCGTCCCAGCTTCTGCCAACTGAGCAGTTCGAAAGCACGTAAAAAATGCAAGTAGAAAAAGAGGAACCACCTTTGGTGGGAAGGGAACAGCGTTCCGTGCGCCTTCGGCATTGAGTCATGCCGGCCACATGACCACGGAGATGTCTTCGGACAGCGCTGGCTCTTCGGCTTTGAAACGGAGATGATCACCGCCCCCTAGAGTCGAGAACGACTAGCACCTTATCAAGACATTTACCTTATCAAGACATTTATCTATTCGACTCAGGGACTTTTTTTCTAAGAAGTCTAGAATCATTCCCAGGACTCCCAATTGGGCAACCTAAATTTCACAACCTTTTCTATTTCTGAGCTCAAGTATATTTTCAGCAATCATGGGGTGCTTAAATCCCTTTTCTTCCCACCAGATATTGTGTGACATCATTTCAGAACCAACCTCCCCTGAAAAAGAACAGCTGTTATTGCATTTCGTTTGCTCCAAATAAAACTTTTTTGGGGGAGGGTGGACAATTTTCATTTATTCCTTTCCCGGGTAAAATTAACAATGATAATTTTAGAATCTGCCTAGGTATTTTCAGGGATGGCGTGGGGCGTAGGTGGAAATATATATATATATATGAAGGATTAAATGAAGATTACATAAACCATGACAGGGCAGAGGAAACAGTGGAAGAGTGTGGTAGAATGTGCAAATATAGAAACCTTAAGAAATTTGACATGATAGCAGTGTTCCAATATTTGAAGGGTTGCCACCAAAAAGATAGAACCAACCTATTCTCCAAAGTAGCTGTGTTTTGCCCTGCTAGTGGCAACAGATTCGGACAGTGAGGAGGTTGGAGAGGAAGACGGGCCAGTCCTGGAGTCAGGGGAAGGCTCTGATGAGGGCTCTGTGTCGGAGGCAGAGAGGGGGCCAGGGCCGTCCGACAGTTATCAGCTGCCTTCGGAGTCAGACATCAGTAAGGCAGAAGAACAGCTGGAGCCTGTTCCCAGTGTGCGGATGCACAGAGTTGCCAGACGAAGGGAACAGCTAAAGAACAGGGGCCAACTTGGGAGTAAGGCCACAGGGGGACTGAATGGCCCCTCCCAGAGGAAAGAATAGCAGTTAGCAGTTAGACTTATATACCGCTTCATAGGGCTTTCAGCCCTCTCTAAGCGGTTTACAGAGTCAGCATATCGCCCCCACACAGTCTGGGTCCTCATTTCACCCACCTCGGAAGGATGGAAGGCTGAGTCAACCTTGAGCCGGTGAGATTAGATCCGCCGAACTGCAGATAACAGTCAGCTGAAGTAGCCTGCAGTACTGCACCCTAACCACTGTGCCACCTCGGAAAAGAGGAGCGAAAGGGGAGTGGAGTTTGCAGGAGGCAATTAGTTCGCTTCATTGGTTCGTGACTCTCCGAGACTCTTTGCCAAGTTCTGCAGATATCCGCCCGGCAGCTCTCCAAGCCAGAGAAGGTCTGTAACTGTAAATCCTCCCTCGAAAGACTTTGCTGGATGTAAATGAGCAGAATCCACAGGATATTAATAAAAGGAGTTTTTGTCGGGACAAGAATTTGCTTCAGGCTCTCGGGAAGCCTCGGTCAGAACAACATGAAGGCAGAAGAAGCAGCAACAGATGGAAACTAATCGAGGAAAGAAGCAACCTAGAACTTAGAAAAAATTTCCTGACAGTGAAAAGAATTAACCAGTGGAACAACTTCCCTCCAGAGGTTGTAGGTGCTTCATCACTGGAGGATTTTCAGAAGAGATTGGACAGCCATTTGTCTGAAATGATGTAGAATCTCCTGCTCAAGTAGAGGATTGGATTAGAAGACCTTCAACGTCACAAACTGTGAGACGGTCAAGGCTTCTCACCTCACTCATCAAAACAAGATGTGACATGAGTTGTGATTCAATTCATTAACATTAAGTTTATTCTGTTGAGACTGTACCATTAGGAGAAACCCACCTGGAGAAACACTAGAGTCCAAAAACCTTACCAGCCTTAAGAAACAGTGAGATCAGACTAACAGATTGGAAGGGGCCTTGTAGGTCATCTAGTACAACCCCCCCCAAAAGCAGGAGACCCTACACCATTTCTGACAGATGGCAGTCCAGTCTCTTTTTGAAAGCCTCCAGTGATGAAGCTCTCACAACTTCTGGAGGCAACTTCTGTTCCAATGGTGGATTGTTCTCATGGTCAGAAAATTTCTCCTTATTTCTAGGTTGAATCAATCAATCAGAATCGACTTGGAAGGGACCTTGTAGGTGATCTTTGTTCTTAGCGGACAAAGTTGCTCGGTTTCGGTCGGATTTGGATTCCACCTTTGCAGATCCAGCCGAGGCACAAGGGGATAAATTGGCAGACTATCTCTGGGTTGAGTTTCAGGATGTTGCCCCTGGGGATGTGGACAAGGCCATGAGAGCTGTGAGCGCCTCCACTTGCGTACTGGACCCGTGTCCCTCCTGGCTGGTCGCCAACAGCAGTGAGGTGACACGAGGCTGGATCCAGGCGGTCATTGCCGCCTCCCTTCGGGAGGGGCACTTCCCCTCCGCACTTAAAGCGGCGGTGGTGAGACCCCTCCTGAAGAAACCATCTTTGGATCCATCTGTTCTCAACAATTACCGTCCAGTCTCCAACCTCCCCTTTGTTGGGAAGGTTGTTGAGAAGGTGGTGGCCTTCCAGCTTCAACGGTCCTTGGATGAAGCTAGTTACCTTGACCCCTTCCAGTCCGGCTTCAGACCTGGTTACAGCACAGAAACCACTTTGGTCGCATTGACCGATGATCTCTGGAGAGCCAGGGATGGAGGCCATGCATCCATCCTGGTTCTCCTTGATCTCTCGGCGGCTTTCGATACCATCGACCATGGTATCCTTCTGCGACGACTGCGGGAGGTGGGGGTGGGAGGCACTGTTTTGCAGTGGTTCTCCTCCTACCTCTCGGACAGGTTGGGGGGCAGAGATCGACCCCTAGGCCCCTAACATATGGGGTACCGCAGGGTTCGGTCTTATCCCCCCTACTATTTAACATCTACATGAAACCGCTGGGCGAGATCATTCGGAGGCACGGGATAAGATACCACCAATACGCGGACGATACCCAGTTGTATCTGTCCGCCCCGTGCCAACTCAATGAAGCGGTGGACGTGATGAGCCGGGGTCTCGAGGCCGTTAGGGACTGGATGAGAGCTAACAAACTGGTACTCAACCCGGACAAGACCGAGTGGCTGTTGTGTTTCCCTCCCAATAATTTGGCTAGTGTTCCATCACTCAGGCTGGGGGGCCAAATTTTACACCCCTCAGACAGGGTTCGCAACCTGGGAGTCCTCCTGGATCCACAGCTGACCTTTGACCACCACCTGTTGGCTGTGACCAGGGGGGCATTTGCCCAGGTTCGCCTGGTGCGCCAGTTGCGACCCTACCTGAACTGGGAGGCTCTCACAACAGTCACTCGGGCCCTTGTGACCTCTAGGCTGGAATACTGCAACGTGCTCTACATGGGGCTGCCCTTGAAGAGCATCCGGCGACTTCAGCTAGTCCAGAATGCGGCCGCGCGAGTGATTATGGGTGCACCGCGGTTCGCCCACATAACACCTATCCTCCGCGAGCTGCGCTGGCTACCTGTTGATCTCCGGGTGTGCTTCAAGGTGCTACTTACCACCCATAAAGCCCTCCATGGTAGTGGATCTGAGTACTTGAGAGACCGCCTCCTGCCAATTACCTCCCTAAGACCTATCAGATCACACAGATTAGGCCTCCTCCGAGTTCCATCCGCCAGTCAGTGTCGACTGGCAACTACGCGGAGGAGAGCCTTTTCAGTAGTAGCTCCGACCCTTTGGAACGAGCTCCCCGTGGAGATTCGTACCCTCACCACCGTCCAGACCTTCCGTACAGCCCTCAAGACCTGGCTATCCCGTCAGGCCTGGGGATAAAGATTGTAATCCGTCCCCACCCGAATGATGAATGAATGTTGTGTTCTATTTTTACTTATGTGTTGTTTATGTCTTATTGTTTTGTATTCCCCTCCCCATAAATTGTAAGCCGCCCTGAGTCCCCTCAGGGAAAAGGGCGGCCTATAAATAATAAACAAATACAAAAATACAATCTAGTCCAACACCCTGGCCAATCAGGAGGCCCTACACCATTTCTGACAGATGACAGTCCAGTCCCTTCTTGAAAGTCTCAAGTGATGAAGCTCCCACAACTTCTGAAGGCAACTTCTGTTCCATCGGTTGAAAATTCTTCCTTATTTCTAAGTTGAATCAATCAGAATAGAGTTGGAAGGGACCTTGTAGGTCATCTAGTCCAACTCTCCACCCAAACAGGTGATCCTACACCATTCCTGACAGATGGCAGCCCAGTATCTTCTTGAAAGCCTCCAGGGCTGAAGCTCCCACAACCTCTGAAGGCAACTTCTGTTCCATGGGTTGATTGTTCTCACTGTCAGAAAATTCCTCCTTATTTCTAAGTTGAATCTCTATTCTTGGTCAGTTTCCATCCGTTGCTTCTTGTCCTGATTTCGGGTGTTTTGGTCAATAGGTTAACCCTCTCTTCTTTGGGGCAGCCCCACAAAATCCTATGCAACTCCAGATTAAAGCACCCGAGATGGAGGGCTATTTAGAGTTCACTTGAATGACTCAACAAGAGCCCATCGCCTCTCTAAATCACAAGTTTCGCTGTCAAGTTGCTCTTTCTGGAGCGACATTTTTCATCGCATTCAGCCAGAATGCGCCAACGTCCATTGATTGACCTGCTGACTGTGTGTAAATCATCACGATGGGCTTTGCCGTATTTGGAAAGCGTTGGAGGAAATAAGATTAAAATTATTCTTATCAGAGGCTGGGTGCTCCATGCTCTTGATGTAATTCTCCTGCCTCATCTATCTTCCAGATGAGATTAAAAAGAATATATCTGTTTGTTTTCCTGAAGCCTGGTGGTGCATCGGCGTCTTAAAAAAAAAATCCACGTTTTATTTATTTGGTTCTTAATGGGCAGAATCCAGCAGCGAGAAATATATGTATTTCTTTTTTTTTAAAGGTAATAAAAACGGTAATTTATCAAAAAGGGGGGGGGGAGAGATAAACCAAACACAAAACTTATTCAGTAGAACAGAAGTTCATCTCGAACATTAAAAACAAATCCAGTGGCACATTTTTTTTTTAACATCCAATCTCAGCAATATAAAAATCAGGCATCCAAGAACATTTTATATTTAGGAAGCTCACTAGGTTGATCTTTCCTAATTACCCTACAGTTTTCTTCCTTTAGTTTACAGAGAGAAACAGCCCAAGTTTTAAATACAATTCCAGGTCTGTTATTTGAGATCCTGCTCATCTTTAAATGTGATCCATGGCTTGCTAGCTGTTAGAAGGTTATTTCATATTGCGATTCTGATTTTTCCTTTCTTCTCCTCTCCTTTCCTTCCCTTCCTTTCTTTTTTTCTTCTTCCTTTTCTTTCTTCCCCCTTTCCTGTCCTTTCTTTCTCCTTCCTTTCCTTTACTTCCCTTCCCTTTCTTTCTCTTTTCCTTTCCTTTCCTTCCCTTCTTTCTCCTTCCTTTTCTTTCCCTTCCTTTCCTTTACTTCCCTTCCCTTTCTTTCTCTTTTCCTTTCCTTCCCTTCTTTCTCCCTCCCTTCCCTTCCTTTCCTTTCTTTCCCCTTTTTTCCTTTCCTTCTCTTCCTTCCCTTCCTTTCCCCTTTCCTTTCTTTCTCTTTTCCTTCCCTTCCCCTTTCCTTTCTTTCTCTTTTCTTTTCTTTTCCTTTCTTTCTCCTTCCCTTCCTTTATTTTCATTCCCCCTTTTCCTTTCCTTTCCTTCTCTTCCTTCCCTTTCTTTCCCCTTTCCCTTTTTTCTCTTTTCCTTCCCTTCCCTTCCTTCCCTTCCTTTCCCCTTCCTTTCCTTTCTTTCTCTTTCCTTTTCCTTTCCTTTCTTTCTCTTTTCCTTCCTTTCTTTTCATTCTCCCCTTTCCTTTCCTTTCCTTCTCTTCCTTCCCTTCCTTTCCCCTTTCCTTTCTTTCTCTTTTCCTTTCCTTTCTTTCTCCTTCCCTTCCCTTCCCTTCCTTCCCTTTCCTTCCTTTTCCTTTCCTTTTTTCTCTTTTCCTTCCCATCCTTCTTTCCTTTCTTGTTTCCTTTCCTTTCTTTCTCTTTTCTTTTCCTTTCTTTTCCCTTCCCTTCCTTTCTTTTCTTTCCCCCTTTTCCTTTCCTTCTCTTCCTTCCCTTCTTTTCCCCCTCTCCTTTCCTTTCTTTCCCCTTCCCTTCCCTTCCCTCTCCTCTTCCCCCTTCCCTTGAAATTAAGATTTCTCTGTTAAAGCTAAAAGGCCAAGGGAATTGTTTCTTTCTTATTTCCAAGAATGACCTACCACAGAAGAATAGGGATAGACAGATTCTTAATTATGAATTCTAAAATCTGCTTCATAGATTTTTTTCCAAATTAACTACCTGCCATTTTACCTGGAAAACAGTTCACAAAGAAAAAGATATATATGCAAGGGTGGCTCACACACCTCCATAGATCACAATTGTATTTCCAGGCTAACTTTGAGATGCGAGTTTAGAGCGACAATTAAACCTAACTCTACCATCTTTTCTGATTCCTTCTGCCATCCTCTCCAGATCCTTTGAGCTCTCAAAATGTTGAAGAGCTCCACAAAGGCCAAGGATGATGGGCTCCTTCCTGAGGCTAATCAGAACTCAAGTGCAATGCATCTTCAGAGGTTCCTGCTCTAATCAAAACCCTACAAAGCCCAACCAAATACTGCTGGAAATGGAGGCACATCATGACATGTGGTGGTAGGCACACCACTGTTATTTTCTTTGGATGAGAAGGAGGAGGAGGAGGAGGAAAAGGAATTGTGAAAAGGGAGAAGGAGGAGGATGGGGAGGAAAAGAAGGAGGAGGAAAAGAAGGAGGAGGAAGGAGGAGGAGAAGGGAAGGAGAAGAGGAGGAGGAGGGGGAATGGAAAAAGAAAGAAGAAGGGGAGGGAGAAGGAGAAGAGGAAAGAAGAGGAGGAGAAGCAGAAGGAGGAGGAGAAGGATAAGAAAAAGAGGAGGAGGAAGGAGGAGGAGACAGGGAAGGAGAAGAGGAGGAGGAGGAATGGAATTGAAAAAGGAAGAAGGAGAGGGAGAGGGAGAAGAGGAAAGAGGAGTAGGAGAAGTGAAAGAGGGAGGAGCAGAAGGAGGAGAAGGATAAGAAAAAGAGGAGGAGGAGAAAAAGAGGAGGAGAAGGAGAAGAAGGAAAAGGAATTGTGAAAAGGGAGAAGGAGAAGCATGGGGAGGAAAGGAAGGAGGAAGAAGGAGGAGGAGGCAGGGAAGGAAAAAGGAGGAGGGGAATGGAAAAGGAAAAAGGGGAGGGGGAAGGAGAAAGAGAAGAGGAAGGAGGAGGAGAGAAGGAGGAGAAGCAGAAGGAGGAGGAGAAGGATAAGAAAAAGTGGAGGAGGAGAGGAACGGGACAGGGAAGAGGAGAAGAAGGGGAAGGGGGAAGGAGGAGGAAAAGTAGAAGAAAAAGAGGAGGAGGGGAAGGGAAAAAGGAGAAGAAGGGGAAGGCGAAGAAGCAGAAGAAGGAGGGGAAGGAGAAGAAAAAGAGGAGGAGGGGAAGAGGAGAAGAAGGAGAAGATGAGGAGGAGTAGGAGGAGGAGGAAGAAGACGAGACAACTAGCAGCTCTCTTTGATTTCATGATCTTTTGAATCATTGCTTGCTCTTCTTCCAAAAATAACACACCAATCTCTCAGGAACGAGAGGAAACCCCAAAACCTGGGCCACCTCGGTGAGAAATGACACATATATAATTCTGCAATTCTCTCTCTGTCCCTCAGAGACAGGGGACCCTGAATTACTAGAGATCATTTAGCCCAAATTAACATGTCTCCTAAACACCTTCTGCACAGGTGGCATTCAGATCGCCTGGTTTCAACTTTGCCTTGTTAATCAACTTCTTCAGACCTATTCTTCTGATATTTTTTGCCCCCTACCCTGGTAAATCTAGCCGGCATTATTAAAAGTGCCAACTGCCTCTCCTAAGAGCTTCATAGTTTTCATCTGTCTAGAAAGTACATGTTTAGGCATAAGAAGAAGATGCCATCTGCAAGAGATCCTTGTTGAGATGGATAGAGAAGGATGAAGAAAATTGAAAGACAAATTAAAAGGCGCTTGCTCCTGGGGAGGAAAGCGATGGCAAATCTAGACAGCATCCTGAAAAGCAGAGACATCACCCTGCCAACAACAGTGCATCTAGCGAAGGCTGTGGTTTTCCCAGTTGCAATGGATGACTGTGAAGGTTGGACCATAAAGAAGGCTGAGCGCCAAAGAATGGAGGCCTTTGAACTCTGGTGCTGGAGAAGACTCCTGCATTGAGTCCCTTGGACTGCAAGGCCATCCAACCAGTCAGTCCTAGAGGAGATCAACCCTGGCTGCTCTTTAGAAGGCCAGATCCTGAAGAGGAAACTCAAGTACTTTGGCCACCTAATGAGAAGGACACCCTGGAGAAGAGCCTCATGCTGGGAACGATGGAGGGCAAAAGAAGAAGAAGGGGACGGCAGAGAAGGAGGTGGCTGGATGGAGTCACCAAAGCAGCCTGCATGAGTTTCAATGGACTCTGGGGATGGTAGAGGACAGGAAGGCCTGGAGGAACATTATGCTGGAAAACACACACACACACACACACACACACACACACACACACACACACACACACAGAGCAATTTTATATATATAGAAAATGATGATGATAAACTCTAGAAGGATGTAGAAGATCCCAGCAAAGAGTTTTCTAACTCCTTGAGTGGCAACCGATGCATTTCAACGAAACCTTCTCAAATTTTGGACTTACCTGGACGGGAGGTGTGGACAGGCTCCATTGTAACAGCAGTGGTCCAGAGAAAATTCTGGAAACCACGATGAGTCGAATGTCTTTCATTCGAATGTTGAATTCAGACAAAGAAGCTCTTGGGAAGGGGAGAATTTCCTCTCCTGTCTTCCTTTCTTGGTCTTTGCAATTTTAAATAAATAAAAATGAAGGTTTTTTGCCTTGGGCATCTCTGCTGGATGTTTGGCAGGCCGGCTCAGAGTGATTCCACAAAAGAACCACACAAAGGAAAGAAGGAAAACGGTGTGCCTGAAATTCCAAAAACCTGGATGCATTCTTATGGTCGGCTTGGAATGGATCCCAAATAAATATGGGAGGAGAACTAATAAGTACAGTTTTTAAATGCAAGAAACTCAGCTTGTTTGAGAGCCAGCACAATCCTGGTGTCAACTCACAAAGCATCTCTGGCCTGCTCTCGAGTTGCCATAGGAAGGCGGGGGGGATGGGAAACCAATGAAATGGCAGGGCAGCACAAGACAGATGGACATTCCAGACTTATCTCTCTCAAGGCTGTATCCCAGGGTTACTTACAGCTGCCGGAGGGGAGTGATCTCTACAAATTGCCGCATTGGCGAATGTGATTGATGACACACCCCGGAGGCAGTGGTGGGATTCAGCCAGTTCGCACCTACTCAGGAGAACCGGCTGTTAACTTTCTAAGCAGTTCGGAGAACCGGTTATTGGATGAAACCTTATTTTGTTTTTTTTTTCCACTTTACAATCCTGTAAGGAAGGCAGGAAGGAAACATTCTGGTGTTGTTTCTAGCCTCATCTTTATTGCCCTGCTTACCTAAACTGCCTCTCCAGTTAACTCTTATTCTTTTGTAACAGCTAAGGCGAAGCGCCCATCGTCCTGAGTGACATTGAGTTGGCCACACCTACACAGTCACATAACCACCGAGCCATGCCTAAATAGGTTTCTTTTGAAGCTTGGCTAGAGGTTCATGATTTAATTAGGGCATCCGTTGGAACCTTCACACCCAGGTTGTACAGGGATAGAATCAGGATCACACGAAGGGTTAGCCCTGCTTCATAACAGCTTGGTAAGGCCACCCTTGGAAGACTGCATTCAATTTTGGTCACCACCATATATTAAAAAAATGTTGAGAGTCTGGAAAGAGGGCAGAGAAGAGCAACCAGGACGAGAGGAGAGATTCAACCTAGAAATAAGGAGAAATTTCCTGACAGTGAGAACAATCAACTGTTGGAACAGAAGTTGCCTTCATAAATTGTGGGAGCTTCATCCCTGGAGACTTTCAAGAAGAGGCTGGACTGCCATCTGCCAGAAATGGTGTTGGGTCTCCTGCTTGGGCAGGGGGTTGGAATGGATGACCGCTAAAGTCCTTTCCAATTCTGTTATTATATCATAATTCAGTTCTTGGATACTGTAGAATGTCTTGGGAATCGGTAAGTGGAATCCCTATTGGGTTTTCTCATGCTGCACACAGGGAAGGTTCTACTGAGACCCCTTAGAAGAAGAGAAAGGACTAAAGGAGACATGATGGCAGTCTTCCAATATCTCAGGGGCCACCCCAAAGAAGAGGGAGTCAAGCTATTCTCCAAAGCACCTGAGGGCAGGACAAGAAGCAATGGGTGGAAACTAATCAAGGAGAGAAGCAACGTGGGATTAAGGAGAAACGTCCTGACGGAACAATCCAACGAGTGGGGAAAATCGAAGATTCAATCTCTTGAAGGTTCAAACAATTTATTCTTGCAATCCGAATCCACGGCGGCCTTCATTTATCCAGATTATGGGGAATAGTTTGTGATCCGGGTTGCCAGTGATGGACAAGCCACCTCTGTAACTCAGCTCTTCTGTATTTCAGGGACCCATCTGTTCCTCCCTGCATTTTTTTGCAAGGCAAAGTGAACACATTTCACAGCAACGTCATCGAAAAGTAAGACAAATGCTATTTTAATGCACGGGTGACATATGTTCTTTTTTTCTTCCACACATTGGGTGGTAGTTTTTTTTTCTCTCTCTCCCTCCCTCCCTCCCTCCCTCCCTCTCTCTCTTTCTCTCTCCTCCACCTTCCAAAAGCAAATGGAAAGGACTCCCAGCCTCCAAATAGACTTGTTAAGAGCGCCTCTAAAAAGGAGACGGATTACTAGAAGAGGGAGAAGGGTATATATCATTTTAGAGAGATCAATACATAAATAAAAACTCTGTCTAACCTGCTGGTTTCCAAGGAAATAGAAAAAAAGCATTCTCCAAGGAAAAAACAACAGCGCTCGCAAAGCCTGAAAATCCAAGGTAAAAATGGGGGTTAAAAAAATAAGGCCTATCAAAAATTTATTCTGCGAAAGCTGGCCGGACCATCAAAGCCTTTCAATTCTCAAGAGGTGGATTTTGCGACTCTTGACAGAGGGATGCGGTGGCTCAGTGTCTAAGACGCTGAGCTTGTCGATCAGAACTATTGGCTGTTTGGCGGTTCGAATCCCTAGCTCTGCATAACGGAGGGACCTCCCGTGACTTCTGTCAACCTAGCAGTTTGAAAGCACATAAAAATGCAAGTAGAAAAATAAGGACCACCTGTGGTGGGAAGGTAACAGTGTTCTGTGTGCCTTGGACATTGAGTTATGCCGGCCACATGACCACAGAGATGTCTTCGGACAGTGCTGGCTCTTTGGCTTTGAAACGGAGATGAGCACCGCCCCCTAGAGTCAGGAACGACTAGCACATACATGTGAAGGGAACCTTTACCTTTACTTTTTACCACTCTTGACATGTGGAGGTTGAGAATACTCTTTTGGGCAGCTGATGATGGCTTCCAAATCAAGAAGACTAATGCTCCACTGGTTGACATTGGCAAAGCAAAGCAGAGTTATCCATGTTGTGGCCTGCCAGCGGCCAGCAGAGCGGAAATTTTGAGTAGTTCGGAGAACCAGCAAATACCACCTCTGGCTGGCCCCGCCCCTGATCTATTTGCTGCCTCCCAAGTTCCACCTGATCGGCGTCCCAGTTGATCAGCTGGGTCTTCTTCTGTTGCCCTGCACAGGAGAACAGAGCTGGAAAGCAGGTTGGTGGGGTGGGGAAGGAATGGGGATTTTACAGTATCCTTGCCCTGGAGTAGAGTGGAAATGGAGATTTTACAGTGTCCTTCCCCTGGAATGCGGTGGAAATTGAGATTTTACTGTATCTTTCTCCTGGAGTGGGGTGGAAATGGGGATTTTGCAGAATCCTTCCCCCTGGAATGGGGAGGGAATGGAGATTTTATCTTTCCCCTGCCGCACCCACCAAGCCACACCATACCCACAGAATTGGTAGGATGGGGCCAGGGCTGTTCGACAGTTATCAGCTGCCTTTCGAGTCGGAGATAAGTAGGGCAGAAGAACAGCTGGAGCCTGTTCCCGATGTGTGCATGTGCAGAGCTGTCGGAAGAAGGGAACAATTAAGGAACAGTGGTCGACTCGGGAGTAAAGGCACAAGGAGATGCTGAATGGCCCCTCCCATAGGGGATAGATAGGAGAAAGAAGGGAGTGGTGTTTGCAGGAGAGAATTAGTTCGTTTAGTATTGTGAAGAGTTGCTTATCCGAGTCCGTGCCTTACAGAGACTCCTTGCCAAGTATCTCATTGTACAGCATTGGCCTGGCAACTCTCCATGGACTGATAAGGTCTGTTGTGGCAATTCACCTTTGAAAGTCCCTTATTGCTGGGACTTTTTTCATATGTGAATACTAGGAATTCACATTAGCCAAACAAAAAGGGGTTGTTGTTTTTTCAGGACAAGGAGTCTGTTTCGTGATTTTGTGAAGGCTAGATCAGAACAAGTAAGTCTAGAGCTGTAAGTTAGATTGGAAAATCCAAATCACAACTTGGAAAAAACTGAGGCCACGCCCTTCTTGGAAATGAGTCTCGATAAGGACATCAGAATTCCAGATCTTCTGAAAGCTGGCTTTAAACAATATCTAGCCAGAAGTATGAAGGTTGGCCAATTAGTAAGTCCTGGTGGAATGGGACAACTCGCTGCAGTCAAATTGTCATGGCCAACTTGATATGGCCAACTTGACATGGCCAACTTGACATGGCCAATTCATCATGGCCAACTTGCTGCAGGACAACTCCCCATGGCCAACTCGCCGTGAGACAATTTAACGATCCAGTTCAATTATTTAAATTGTCTCTGAGATATCCATCCCAACTTTCATCCGTAGGATCTATGCCTTATCAACAACCTTTATCCAACTTCTGAAAACTCTACAAGGAAAAGACTTTAATAGTCATCTCAATTTCCCCCCCCCTCTCAATCTCAGTTTTTTGAGCCAGGTCCCTTAAAAGAAAATGGGGAAAAAAAGAACTTCCCTCTTAGACAAAGGGCCATATAATTATTTGCTTTTAGTTTTGCACTTCCCATCTGTTCCTTTCGCAAAATGTCTTTTTGAGCACTCAACGTTTCTCTGCCAAAGCCGGCTGCTTCATCAGATATAGTTGACCCAATTCCAGACCTGATGCTAAAACTCATAGAAGGTTCTGGAAAAACTCTCCTACTTCAAAGGGCTCCAGGAGATGGGAAACACCCACTATAATCTTGCTTGGTTTCCATTCTTAAAGGGAAAGGGTTCCCCTCGCACATATGTGCTAGTCGTTCCCGACTCTAGGGGGCGCTGCTCATCTCCGTTTCTAAGCCAAAGAGCCAGCGCTGTCTGAAGACGTCTCCGTGGTCATGTGGCCAGCATGACTCAACACCGAAGGTACATGGAACGCTGTTCCCTTCCCACCAAAGGTGGTTTCTATTTCTACTTGCATTTTTACATGCTTTTGAACTGCTAGATTTGCAGAATGTGGGACAAATCACGGGAACTCACTCCATTATGCAGCGCTAGGGATTTGAACCGTTGAACTGCCAACCTTTCTGATTGGCAAGCTCAGCATCTTACAATTTGCAATTACAATCCATTCTTACAATTCCCTTTTCCTTTTGTCTCCATCTATAGCTTTGGCTGCTGGAAGTGAGCACACGATGAAATGTGGACATGGGGATGGAAGAGTGACAAAGGAGAATATTTGTAGCCCAGGGCTGAAATGAAGGGTCCTTGCTGCTGTCTGAACTGGTTTATTTTCTTGCAGACATTTTATTATCCAACTAGATAACATCATCAGTGCTAGAAGGGTGTAAGGTTTGCTCTCAATTTATATTCTAGTGGCTTGGCCTGTCACTCTTGGTGGGAATTCTCTGGATGGTTCTTGGGTTGAGCTGCTTGATGATGATTAAATTAGATTAGATTAGCAGAGTTGGAAGGGGCTTGTAGATCATCTAGTCCAACCCCCTGCCCAAGTAGGAGACCCTACATCATTTCTGACAGAGGGCAGTCCAATCTCTTTTTGAAAGCCTCCAGTGATGAAGCTCCCACAACTTCTGAAGGCAACTTCTGTTCCATGGGTTGATTGCTCTCACTGTCAGGAAATTCCTCCTTATTTCCAGGTTGAATCCCTCCTTGTTCACTTTCCATCCATTATTCTTTGTCTGGCTTTGGAAAATATTTGAGAGGCTGTTTGTGGCAGCCTCTCAAATATTGGAACATGCTATCATGTCTCCTCTGGTCCTTCTCTTCCCTAGACTAGCCATTCCCAGTTCCTGCAACTGTAGACCACACTTGGAATACTACATCCAGCTTTGATATTAAAAAAAAACAGATGTGGAGACTCTAGAAAGAGTGCAGAGAAGAGCAACAAAGATGATTAGCGGACTGGAAGCTCAAACATATGAAGAAAGGGTATAGGAACTGGTTTAATGAAAAGAAGGACTAAGGGTGACATGATAACAGTGTTCCAATACTTGAGGGGCTGCCCCAAAGAAGAGGGAGTCAAGCTATTCTCCAAAGCAGCGGATGGAAACTAATCAAGGAGAGAAGCAACCTAAAACTAAGGAGAAATTTCTTAACAGTGAGGACAATTAACCAGTGGAACGGCTTGAGACTGGACAGCCACCTGTCTGAAATAGTATGGGGTCTCCTGATTGAGCAGAGGGCTGGACTAGAAGACCTCCAAGGTCCTTTCCAACTCTGTTATTCTGTCCTGGAATGGGCCCACAAGTCATGATTTAAAAGTCGCTTTCTTCGTCTGGGTATCAGTTATTATTATCTCTTGCACATCATAGAAAAAGGATAGGATAGAGATGGAAGGCAATCAACAGATGTCCTTGAGAATTCTCCCTACATTCAACCTGTCATTTATCTTCATCTTGCTTATTGAAGGAGTTTGGTGGCATCTTGCTTAAACTGTCCAATGAAAGTTAAATCAAGGAAGGACAAGTTTCTCGCTTAAATCATAATTTCCCCAAACAGGTTCATTCTGTCGTATTTCGACATCAATTTACTCCTGCATCCTTTTTCTCCCAAACCATTGTGATATTTTCCATGGGTGGCACGGTGGCTTAGAGGTGGGGCTCTCACCTCGCAACCAGGAGGCTGTGAGATCGATCCTCGGTAGAGGCAGATATTTCTCTCTGTGGGCATGGTGAGAATTTATCTGCTGAACAAAACTCCTCATTGGTGACAATAAGGGCATCCGGCCAGTAAAAACCCTCACTTAGTTCCATTCAGTTGCCCAGACTCCACCCCACAAGGGATTAGGGAAGGGGTCCTCAAACTGTTTAAACAGGGGGCCGATTCACAGTCTCTCACACTGTTGGGGTGAGGGGGCGTACCAGCTGGGTGGGTGTGGCTAGGTGGTCATGTGGCTGGGTGGGTGTGGCCAATTTAGCAGTCCATTTTGCCTTTCTCCTTGCTGCACTTGCCCCTCCCCTACTTACTCACCGGCCCTGAATCAGCAAGAAAGGTTGTTTTTAAAGCGTTTTTAAAGACTTTTAAAGCACTATTTTGCAAGCTGGCAGCTGCTTTTCAAGCCAGCAGGTGGCTGCATTGGCAAGATGCAATTCAGTCAGCTGGCGCTCCCCCGCAGCAACTGGAGTGGATGCTTGCTAGAACATAAGGCCGACGGTGAGGGGCGAGGGGCGGGGCTGAATCCCACCACTCCACGAGCTGGATTCTTTGCATTGGCAAGCCGAATGCAGGCCATAATTTGAGGATCGGTGGTGTATTATGGGGTCATTATAAGATGATGATTATTGTGACATTTTCTGCCTTTCCACGAACTTTTACTGCCCAATTTTTGCCTTCAACTTTTATCAATCAATGAACCTTCCTGTGCATTTTTCCAAATTCGGGGCCAGCCGTTTCTTTTTTATAGACAGAGACATTTTTATAGTTCACAAGCATTCTTCCTCGTTTTGTATGGATTTTAAAAATACTTTGCATTTCCCAGAGATGGGCAAACCACCTGCCTTAAGCAAGGGAGAGCCTTCTCTGTGGGAGCACCTTCTCTCTGGAATGAGCTGCCCCCGGAGCTTCGTATAATCCCTGACCTCCGGTCCTTCCGACGCACCCTAAAAAGTTGGCTTTTCCAGCAAGCCAGGCCTGGCCTGAACAAAACAAAACAAATTATTGATCACTGTTAATTTTAATTCGCATTTTTTAAAATAAAAAATGTCATTGTCAATCTTAATTGGGTTTGGGATATTCTATTTAATTTTTTAAAACTTTTGTATTATGTTTCTTTTAACGTTGTACGCTGCCCTGAGTCCTTGGGAGAAAGGCGGCATATAAATCTAATAAACCTAAACCTAAACCTCCTCTTCATCTATTGGTCCATGAAGTGAAGACTGGGCAAAATTTGTATTATAATGCAAACTCAACTAACTTCCCCCTCCACCATTCTTGCAATACAATTAAATTTTCGTAACTTCTGAAAACACTTCTGGGAAATTCCGAAAAATCTTTGAGAGAATAGTAATTCCCCCCCCCTCCAGGTGCCAAATTCCGGACCGAAATAGATTCCAATTTTCTAATAGGCCTCTCTCCTTTTCACCATTCTTTATTCCACCACCCCCTCTTTTTGGCCAGTTTTTGGAAACATTCCCCTTAATCATATCTTGAATTAATGTTGGGCTTGTTCATTCTGAGCTCTCATTACCCTCTTAATTAACCGTGCACAGATGGAAAAAGTCGAAACTGCTTCTCTTGCGCTGTTCTGCTAGTTTTTAAAATGAGGTGGCAGATGGAAAGCAAGGCAAAAAAAAGGACCAGCTCACAGGCAGGATACAAGTTTTCAAGCTGTCACCGAAACGTCAGCAAACGCTCCCATCTGTTTAGGAGAAAAAGCGGGCACCGAAAGGGCTGGAATGCCAACCAGCGAACATAAGTTCAAAGGACTCCAAGCAACGTGGGCAGACTAACAGGTTTCCCCCCCTCCTTCTCGTTCTCTCTTCTAAGAACCTTCTTCTATGGGAGATGTATCATGAATTGTGGCTTGTAAGACAAACGCTACGGCCTCAAACCCAGGATTCGGTTGAGAAACTGCCAGCTAGGCTGGAAAGGAGGAGTCAAGGGAGAATCTAGCTTGGAGTCCATTGTGTAGCTGCAAGTGGCATCAGCTTGATCTCCCCTGAGATCTGTGAACAGAGGTGGGTTCCTACCAGTTCACACCTATTCGGTAGAACCGGTTCGTCAAATCTACCGGACCGGTTAGAAGAGGTTCCACCAGTGGACTCAGAAAGCAGGCCACACCTACAGAAGAGGTTCCAGAATTTTTTGAAACCCACCACTGCTAAAGGGTTAGGGGTGCAAGGATCCTGTAACTTGACAGCTTTAAGACTTGCATGCTTCAATGCCAGAGTTTCTGAATAGCTACTTGGACCGACCTAAGTACTAATTCATAATTTCATATCCGGTCACATGGGCAGCAAGCCACTTCCATCCGGTCACATGGGTGGTAAGCCACTCCCACAAAGGAGGCCACACCCACAGAGTAGGTTCGAACAATTTTTGAAACCCACCACTGTTTGTGAAGCCTTCGCTGGTCGTCTCCAGTGGAAGGCAAGTAGATTGAACAGATTCTTCTTAATACGGGTGATTGACCTTGGCTTCCCAAGGCCATGAAGCAAACTCAAAGTGGAAGCTCTCAAAAAGAGCCTGGAGTGCCATCTGTCTGAAATGGTGTAGGGTCTCCTGCTTGGTGTGGGGGAGTTGGGCTAGATGACCTGCAAGGTCCCTTCCAGCTCTATTCTGATTGATTGATTGATTCAGTCTAGAAAGAAGGAGAAATTTTCTGACAGTGAGAGCAATCAACCAGTGGAACGGAAGTTGCCTTCAGAAGTCGTGGGATCTTTCGGGCAGATTAACAGAGTTGGAAAGGGACCTTGCAGGTCATCCAGTCCAGCCCGCTGACCAAGCAGGAGACACTACATCCTGCCTCTACCCAGGATCGAACTTATAACCTCCTGATTGTGAGGGGAGAGCGCCACCTCTAGGCTACAGCAGCAGGTGCTTCATCTCTGGAAGCTCTCAAGAGGAGACTGGACTGCCATCAGTCAGAAATGGCATAGGGTCTCCTGCTCTGATGGTGGTGGTGGACTAGATCAGTGGTCCCCAACCTTTTTATCGCCGCGGACCAGTCAGCCTTTGATAATTTTACCGTGGCCCGCTGAGCGCGCGCAGGGGTGGGGGGGCGTTGTTCGCGACAGCCCAGGAGCCTTTGCGCTGCAGCGATCATGGCCCCCGGCCGCTGCGCGGCCCGGAGCCAGGTACTCCACGGCCTGGCACTGGTCCGCGGACCGGGGGTTGGGGACCACTGGACTAGATGACCTACAAGGTGCCTTCCAACTCTGTTATTTTCTTCTGAAGTCATCTGTATGTGTAGTCCATTTAATCCCTTAAATCTACCTTCCCTGTTTTAAATAAGGGCCATTTTTTAAAAACCGTACGACCCTCTTGGGAGGCACCAGGTACCCCAGAAGATATTGTAAAGAGCCATTTGGCTGTGCTTCTTTTTTCACCCCTGGATTAGATCATCCATTTATATAAACTTTCATTAGTCCAGGAGCCATTTGGTCTAATGTCAGCTTCCTAGGGGTTACTAAACCCCAATTAGATATGATAAAAGCAGGAACACCAATCAACTATCTTAATTCGGACAGTTCCACTCCAGATTTGTTTAATGGCTGGGTCATAAAAGCTTCGTTATTGGCACTGAGACCAGCCCTGGTGCGAGATATCTCTGGCTTTGTTCCTGATGAAATCCTCTTGTTTGGAGCTTGGATTTTGGGTTAGCTGCAGAGGTGGGTTCCTACCGGTTCGCACCAGTTCGGTAGAACCGGTTCGTCAAATCCACCGAACCGGTTAGAAGAGGTTCCATCAGTGGACCCGGAAAGCAGGCCACACCTCCAGAAGAGGTTCCAAAAATTTTTGAAACCCACCACTGGTTAGCTGGCTGAAAGTTTGGATGCTTTATCATCCTTCTGGTCAACACACTGTTGAAAAAAAGATGCAGAGACTCTGGAAAGAGTGCAGAGAAGAGCAACAAGAATGGTCAGGGAACTGGAGGCTAAAACATACAAAGAACAATTGCAGTAATTGCAATTAGTCTAGTCTAATTAAGTCACATCATGATTTTGCAGGATGCTTGTAATATAAGCCCTAGTTAAGGTTGTCAGTCAGATGGATGCATTTAGTGCCATATTTCCCTGAAAATAAGACCTAACCAGAAATTAAGCCCTAATGGATCTTTTGGAGCAAAAATGAATATAAGGCCCAGTCTTATTTTGGGGGAAACACAATATTTGTTCTGACCTAGCTTTCCTGAGACAGTAAAAATCACATGCTTAGTCCCAAAAACCCTCTTTTTATTTCAACGGCTGTGAATTATGTTCATTCACAGCCTGTAATGAGTCACAAATAGTTTGTAAAAAGTCCAACAGAAGTCTGCCAAAGTCTTTCGGGATAAGGCTGATAAGGACCCACCTTTATCTCCCTTGAAACCCTTCCAAAGACCTGATTGCCAATTAGCTTTGCAAGGCCACACGGAGCACAGAGTCAGAACGGAGCTTCAGAGTTTAAACTGACCAGAATGAACAAAGTTGCTTCCTGCAAAGGCTCATGTGCCTTTGCTTCTCTTTTATGTCCTATGGGAGGGGCCAATCACTTCCAAGCCTTACTCCCGAGTCGCCCCTTTTGTCTTAACTGTTCTTGCCTTCTGGCAGCTCTGCACATGCACACACTGGGAACAAACACCCCTTGTTCCTCTGCCTCGCTGATGTCTGACTTTGGAGACTCCGGAGGCAGCAAATAACTACCAGGTGGCCTTGGTCCCCTCTCTGTCTCCGATGCAGAGCCCTCATCTGAGCCTTCTCCAGACTCCAGGACTGGCCCATTC